>NW_006783288.1:1455928-1519095 GCF_000442215.2 Lipotes vexillifer
GGAAAGAACTGAGCAGAGGATTGTGGTTACAAGAGTGGAATTATATGATTACTCTTTTTTTTTTTTGATTACTCTTTTAAAAAGTATAATAGCTGACAAGTTCCTAGGCAAACAGCAATGTATTATTAATATTGGTGCTCAGCACCGTAGTTGGCCAATTGGGATTCCTGATTCTGACTTCCCTTCAGAGAAGAGTTTATATAGCAGGGGGGGTCAATGTTATAATATGTCAAGAAACCCATTTCAGATTTTACTTAAAGGCTTAAACCTTAGACAAGTCCACCAAAATTCTTCTATTTTTATACTAACCCCCTGATACATACTTTCTTAAAGGAAATGGATGGTAGTGAAGGACTAGAGTCAAAGATGATGATGATGGTGATTTTTCATCAGCCTTGAAGAAATTTTTAGAAATACTAAGCAAGTGATACCAGAGCCTGAGAAGCATGTTTCAATATCTGAGTCAGATTCAGCTGAATCTTATTTTACTCTTTTAAAAAGGAGTTGATGAAACTGAGGATTAAGAGTCTAATATTTTTTAGTTGAATTACCATGGGAAACATTAGGCTATCTAAAATCCTATGTAGTGAGAAAGGATTGGAGAGGTACACTGGACCCACATGAGCATTTTCCCCTCCACTCTGCTATTCTGATAAGTGTAAGTTTACTTTAACAATTTTTTGTCTCAAGCATCAAAATTTCTTTGCATATCTGGCTCCATATTGGGTCTAGGTGATATAAACCAGATAATTTTCTCTATTAAAAAATTGCCTGATCTAGTTCCCTCTGATTACAGACAAATCCCAGTTTTCTTCCACTAGATTCGAAGAGGCATTTGCACAATTCCTAGACATGCAATAGAAAGAGAGTGAGTGAACATTCCTATTAATTAAAGTGCATGCTTTTTTGAATGGGCATCAAGCATCATCAGAGAGTTCTGGAGGTGAAGTCAGGGAAAGGAAGTGGATCTATTCATGGTTGCCCTTTAGGGCTTAATGAAGTTTTCTTGCCATTTTCCTCACAGCTTGATAGAAGTGGACTAATGGTGAAGAGCGCTGTGGTCCCGCTCTGCAGCCTTCAGGCTAAATAAAGCTAATGAAGTAGAAAAATGATATTGATAAAACTATCCTGCATTTTATAAGTATGCCCATCAGATGGAAACTGTTCAGTGTTTGTGTTAATCTGATCTGACCTCAGTCATCTTTTCTTGACTTCCAGATACTAAATGGGTGACTTGTTATTTAGCCTCAATAAACTTAAAAATAGTCTCATTCTAAGCTCCCCCGCAATGCTTCAATACAGTGTACAAAGGCAAAACCAACAATATACATTTTTTTAATCTTAGGAGGTAAATGGATTATATGGATGTTTCAAGACTGCTGAAAAAGTCTTAGAAATAACTATTTTATATGATTGCTTCTTTATTGTAAATGCTTTGACTCCCATTTCTTCAGATAGGACAACAAACTAAAAAAGGCCTTTTGCAAAATTATGTGCATTGGTGTATTAAAATGAAAAGTTAATCCCAGTTCCATGGAATTTATCAATTGAAGGGAAACTTCTTGACAGCAGAGGCTTTGTTTTATTTTCCGTCCTATCTACAAGAGCCTAGAGGAGTTCTTAACACATGGGAGATGCACAAAAATATCCGAATAGACTTGAAGAATAAATACTTTACTGTACTGCCCACTTGTCAATTCGTTAATTTTACCACTATCTGTTCAGAGAATGCTTTTACTCTTCTAAATTTTATTTTAAAACCCTGTGTTATTTTACAAACCAGAGAAGTGTCTTTGATTCACATTCTCCAAATTATGGGAAAAAGAAGTAGGATATGGCAAATCATTTTTAAGAGCACTTCAACACACTTGCCTTTAAGTTTCCATGGAGAATGTATTGAACAACTCACAGAAATGCCTGAGAGTTATCTTGTAACTCAGCCAGAGAACCACAAGACCACATCAGTTAAACCCTAGCATTTCTACCTAGTGATATGCCAAATAGGCCTCCAAAAAATTATTGTGCAAAGTCAAAATAGTATTTTTATCAAAAATATTGGGTAGGAATCTCTGAAAAAGTGTGAAATCCTTCCAGAGAAGTGTACTAAATATCTAACTATACGGTTGGTTAAAAGTAGTCAAGACTTAAAAACATACTACCTCCAAGGAATTGATGACAGATGCAGCAATGCACTTTTGTTATAATTTACCTAGAGTTTTTTAAAGTTTCACTAACTCACTGACTATTAACAGTAATTCAGATTTTTATTCTTGGACATTTTAATAAGAAGAGACAAAAATATGTCATGTTAAATAAAAGTCAGTAAAAACCTTTGAATGTGTAAATAACAGGTGATCATTTTCATCAGGAATTTTACTTCTTATCTTTTCAGTAAAGATAATACTTCTTTTGCTGTTATGTTTTTTGAATTGACTTTCGAGAAGAAACTAATAAAGTTCATTTAAAACAATGTCAGGTATTTTTCAGAGACATCTTTGTTAAGGTTTGGCTCAAGTCTACCCTGAGGTATCAGGGTTGACCTAAGTTGCCAAATCAGTTCTGTTGTGACACTTCATAATTGCTAGCTTCTTTGTTTAGGGAATTTCTCCCAACATACTAATGCAGTAAGACATTGGATGTGAAATCTTACTTTGTGGCAAAAACTCAACAAGACAGAAAAACTTTTTTTAAAAATAAGTATTAAAAACAGATACTTCAAGCTGTGACAACATTGGAAGGTTGGAAGGGAGTGGGTATGCACATGGTAGAGTCTAGAACATTTCCATTGTTGTCTGTTTTAGAATTGTTGATGTTAAATCTGTCAAATGCACTGGAACTGGAAGTGATTCTGTTTTGCTGACAAGTATTAGGGTGGTCAGTGATTATAATGACTAGTGTTTACTTAGCTTCTACTGTGTATCCCAAGGGATGTATGTACTAAGATTTCCATTTTACAGGTGAGGGACATTAAAGCTCAAGGTAATTGGTATTTGCTCAAGCTCCCAAAGTCACAAAGTGAATGATCTCAAATTGAAACCAAGGTCTGTCTTACTCCATAGCTTAGTATTTTAGCTATGTGTTGGACATAGGTATGGAAGACTAATGTGAGAGTGCTGTAGAAGAAAACTATTTACATCCCCACTGGAAATTAGACAAAAATTATGGAAGAAAAATTATCGCCATTCCTTTCCCAAATTGCATTTCTTACTAATGTAAATGAGATCTACGAGAATGTTCCAAAGTAGTAGCAATAGAGATTTTCAGTGATTCATTATTAATATACAATTGGCAAATTTAGTATTATTTCCAATAATTGTATTTTTATGTTGATTATTAATCATGCCATTATAATAAACTGCTGTTTTACAAAGTCTAGAGGAGATATTTGAAGGACCACTAAGGTCCAGGCAGGAGTGGAATGTGTGGGGTAGAGAAGACATAAGTGTTTATGTTAATAACAATAAAGAATGACTTGTAAAGAATTTCTGGAAATGGGAGGACTGGATTAAGTAGAATGAATGCTAGTAGAAATATACTTGCATTTCTCCTATTTTAGGCAATCTTATTCAGACTTCGATTGTGTAATTTAAAGCAACTTCAATAAGTAGCCTATATATCAGACAGAAGGTCAGAGTCAACACAAAATAATATTTTAAAGTGCTCATATTTGTAGCTGTAAAAGATGAATGAATGCACACATATTTATATAACATTACATTGTCTCAAAAACATGTTCAGCTTATTTGAAATTAATATGTTTTTATGGCCTAATGTAATTATAAAAAGATTTATGGCAATTGAAAAGAAAAAAAATTTGTTTCCAGGTATGGTAACATGTATGTATGGTAATCGTCTATTCCCTCACCTTTTTTTGTGTGTAAAGAAATGAGCTAAAATTACATATTTTGATGCCATTTTTGATTATTTGACACAAACAGATTTCTATCATTTAAATTTCCTCTAAACCTTAAAATCTTTCAATAAAGGGGTTAAAAAGTAGTATATGAAAGTTTCAGTTTCTCTTCATCCTAGTCTACACTTATTATAGTCACACTTTTAATTTTAGCCACTCTGATGAGTAAGTAGCAGTATTTCATTATGGTTTTAATGTGAGTTTCCCTGGTAAATAATGATGTTGATCTTTTCATATGTTTATTTGCCATAAGTATATGTTTTTGGTTGTCTGTTAAAACTGCTCAATTTTAAGCCAACTCATTTTCTTCTGTTAAGTTGTAAGAACTATTTATTCTTAATTATATTTTCTTTCTGCATTTTAAAAATATTGCTCCACTGTCTTCTAGCATTTGTGGTTTCAGAAGAGAAGCCCATTGTAATTCAAAATAGATGTTGCCCTGTGTGTAATATGCTTCTTAATATTTATTCTTCATTGGCTTCTTAACATTTATTCTTTGTCTTTCATTTTAAACAGCTTTACAATGATATATTGTTCTCTGAATTTATCATGGAGTTCTCCATGCTTCCTGAAGTTGTAAATTTATATGTTTCACCAACTATGGGAAGTTTGGGGCCATTACTTTTATAAGCAGTTTTTTTTTCCGCCCCATCCTTATTCTCCTTTCCTTAGCAAACTCTTATGACCCGTATGTCAAATATTTTGATGATATTCTATAGGCTCGTGAGGCTCTCTTCATGTTGTGAATTTTTTTTGCATCTCTTCCCAATTGGATAATTTTTATTGATCTGTCTTCAAGTTCACTGACTCTTCTGTCATCTATATTTTGTTATTAAGCCAATGAGTGAATGTTTTATTTCAGATATTGCTTGATATTATCCAGTTTTTAATTCTAAAATTTTATTTTGGTTCTTTTTATGTTTTTTATTTCTCTATGCTGATTTTATATCTTTTCATTTACCATGAGTATCTTCCTTTACTTCACTGAGCTGAGTTCTAATAGCTACTTTTTAAGTCATTGTCTGACATCTAGTCATCATGGTGTTAGCATGTGTTCATTTTCTTTTCTCTTGATAATGGGTCACATTTTCTTTGCTCTTCTTAAGTTTAGTGATCATTGCTTTATCCTGGACAATGTGAATATTAATGTTGTATATACTCATGATTCAGATACTACATTCTTCTGTCATGTGTTGATTTTTTTTTGGTTAGATTCAAACTCAGCCTTGACCAAGCCTGCAATGGGAGGTGTCCTCAGTTTAGTCCTTTAAGTCTTCACTGTGAACTGCTTTCAGTTTTAGCTTGTGCTATCATGTTTTAGGATTTAGCTTAAAATTTGACCTTAATTTATAGAAAAAGTTAGGATTCCCCTTCTGTGACTATCTTTTCTGGAGTTCCACATTCGTATTTTAGTGTCTCTGGTTGCTCTGAAATTCTTTGTTCTGGTTTTAGAAAGACAGTGGGATGTAATTACTGTGGGAGTTTTAGCCACCCAGAGCCACCACCACTGAAACTGCTGTTAACTTTCAGGTGTAGCCTGAAATAATGGAGAATTGGTGCAGATTACTTCCAACAAATTCTGACTCTGTTCCAAAAACAGTCTGATTTTTAGAGATTTATTTGGGTTATGTTTTAGTTTTATTTTGTCCAGAGTTTATAACTATCACTTACAGGAGGATAGGTTTAATAGGAGCTAATTCCCTAATCCTTCTTTTTCTTTCCTTCTTTTTGTTTATTTTTGCTGTAAGTTTTGGGGTTTTTATTCATCATTTTCGTTTCAACTTTTATGAATCTCTGCATTATAGAGGCATCTAAGTGTATGGTTTGCTCTAATTCCCTTCTCATTCTCAATGGAGTAGAGTAGTGTCTAAATTTTGGAAAATCTGGAAATAGATAGCAGTTTATAATTTACATTTATCCGAATAAGAACTTGAACAATTAAACACAAACAAGGCCTTCAAAACTGAGGTAAATACACATGTATACAATCTAAAAAAGGAAACTATCCAATATTCATGTCAAACGAAAGGACACAAAATATATAAACCTTACTCAGAATACAACGATAGTATTAAGACAAGATGTCATAACAATACATATTTTTAAAGAAGAAAGTACAGATTTGGGACTTTCTTTTAGGTATTTGTCTTTGATTGATATCTTTGAGTTTTTCTCTTTTTAGGGAATACTAACTATGCATTAAATATTCTTGGAATTATCTAGTGATAATATTCCCTTTTATCACTTTTACTAAACTTGATGTTTAGTGTGATTTTCTAAAGATTTTCCTTTCTGTTACTAACTCTGTTTTCATGATTATTCTCACTGCTTCTATTACACTTCTGTAGTAGTTTTATTATTTAACTCCAGTTTATTCCCTGGACTCTTCTAATTTTTGAGTTTATTTTGTTGCTTATTTCTTTTTAAAAAAATAGCTATATATCTCTTTTCATTTTTTCCAGGTATTTTACTTTAATTTCTTTGAGAGAATGGAAAGGCATTTATCTTAGGGTCTACTATGTTTCCTTTGATAATTCTTAACCTGATGCATTTATTCATCTGTTTGCTTATTTTGTTTATTTTTATTAATTATTTTATTTTATATTATTTTTTGGTACCTATGCATAGCTTCCCATTCTAGAGTAATTGAATTTATGACTCAACTTTGAATAAACTCAGTCTATTCTAGGTGTGCTATTTGCACACATACACACAAAATCCCTTTGAAAACGGAATCCTCAGAGAATAGGATAAACGGGAGTGATAGGACAGTTAGCACCTTCAATTAAAATATGTTTTTCTGATACTTTATTATCTTATCTACTGTTTTCTTTTGAAGTTTAGATGATTTACAATATTATATTAGGTTTTAGGTATACAGCAAAGTGATTCTGTTATATATTTAAATATATATTTATATATACGTGTGTGTGTATATATATATTTTTCAGATTCTTTTACATTATAGGCTATTACAAGATTTTGAATATAGTTCCTTGTGCTATATAGTAAATCTTTGTTGTTTATCTATTTTATAGATTGTAGTGTGTATCTGTTAGTCCCATACTCCTAGATTATCCCTACCTCCCTTTTACCTTTGGTAACTATAAGTTTGTTTTCTATATCTGTAAGTCTATTTTTGTTTGTTAATAAATTCATTTGTATTATTTTTTTGATTCTACATGTAATTGATATCATATAATATTTGTCTTTCTCTGACTTATTTCACTTAGGATAATATTCTCTAGATCCATCCATGTTGCTGCAAAGGGCAATATTTCATCTTTTTAATGGCTGAATAATATGTGTGTGTGTATATACACATACACATATATATATAAAAGATGTAATACAATATTATATATATATAATATAATTATGATATATAATGTATATTGATATTATGATATTATATAATTATACTATTTATTATTATTATATATTATATATGTTACATCTTCTTTATCCATTCATCTTTTGGTGGACACTCAGGTTGCTTCCATGTCGTGGTTATTGTAAATGGTGCTGCTATTAACATTGGATCTTTTAGAATTAAAACTTTTGTCTTTTCTGGATTTATGCCCAGGAGTGGGATTGCTGAATCATTATGGTAGCTCTATTCTTAGTTTTTTATGGAATGTCCATAATGTTTTCTATAGTGGCTGCACCAGTTTACATTCCCACCAACAGTATAGGAGGATTCCCTTTTCTCCACAACCTCTCCAGCATTACTTATGTGTAAATTTTTGATGATAGCCATTCTGACCAGCGTGAGGTGATACCTCATTTTAGTTTTGATTTGTATTTCTCTAATAATTAGTGATATTGAGCATCTTTTCATGTGCCTGTTGGCCATCTGTATGTGTTCTTTGGAGAAATGTCTATTTTGGACTTCTGCCCATTTTTTGATTAGGTTGTTTATCTTTTTGATATTGAGTTGTATGAGCTGTTTGTATATTTTGGAAATTAGCCCCTTGTTGGTACCGTGGTTTGCAGATATCTTCTTGGCATTCTGTAGGTTGTCTTTTCATTTTATTGATGTTTTCCTTTGCTGGGCAAAAGCTTTTAAGTTTGATTAGGTCCCAGTTGTTTATTTTTGCATTTATTTCTTTTGCCTTGGAAGACAAATCTAAGAAAATATTGCTACAATTTATGTTAAAGAATCTTTTGCCTGTGTTCTCTTCCAGGAGTTTTATGGTGTCATGCCTTATATTTAGGTCTTTAAACCATTTTGACTTTTGTTTGTTTGCTTTTTGTATATGATACAATGGAATGTTCTAATTCCATTGATTTACGTGAGGCTGTCTAACTTTCCCAACACCACTTGCTGAAGAGACTGTCTTTTCTCCATTGTACATTTTTGTCTCCTTTGTTGAAGATTAATTTACCATAGGTGTGTGGGTTTATTTCTGGGTTCTCTAGTCTGTTCCATTGATTGATGTCTGTTTTTGTACCAATACCATGCTGTTTTGGTTACTGTAGCTTTGAAGTATTGTAGTATTGTCTGAAGTCTGGGAGGGTTATGCCTCCAGCTTTGTTTTTTTTGTTTTGTTTTGTTTTGTTTATCCCTCAGGATTGCTTCGGCAATTCTGGGTCTTTTGTGATTTCATATAAATTTTAGAATTGTTTGTTCGAATTTTATGAAAAGTGTCATGGATAATTTGATAGGGATTGCATTAAGTCTGTAGATTGCTTTGGATAGTATGGCCATCTTAGCCATACTATCCAAAAATATTCGAAGATATTAATTCTTCGAATCTAAAAGCATGGGATAGCTTTCCATTTCTTTGAATCATCTTCAGTTTCCTTTATCATTGTTCTATATTTCTTAGCATACAGGTCTTTTACCTTGTTCTTGGTTCAGTTTATTCCTAGGATTTCTTTTTGTTTTTTGTGATGCAATTTTAAATGGGAATTTTTTTTCTTTGTCTTTCTGATCTTTCATTGTTAGTGTAAAGAAATGCAGCAGATTCCCCTATATTAATCTTATATCTTGATACATTGCTGAATTCATTTATTAATTCTAATAGTTTTTATGTGGAGTCTTTAGGGTTTCCTATATAGAGTATCATGTCATCTGCATATAATGACACTTTTATGTCTTCACTTCCAATTTGGATACCTTTTATTTCTTTCTCTCATCTGATTGCAGTGTCTAGGACTTCCAATACTATGTTGAATAGAATTGGTGAGAGTGAGCATCCTCGTCTTATTCCAGAATTTAGCAGGAAGGCTTTTGGCTTTTCACCATTGAGCAATTTGTGTATGTTGAACTATCCTTGTGACTCTGGAATACATCCAACTTGATAGTGGTGTAAGATCCTTTTTATGTATAGTTGGATTTTGTCTGCTAATATTTTGTTGAGGATTTTTGCATCTGTATTTTTCAAAGATATTGGCCTGTAATTTTCTTTTTCAGTAGTGTCTTTGTCTGGTTTTGGTGTCAGGGTGATGGTGGCTTTATGAAATGACATTAGGAGTGTTCCCTCCTCTTCATTCTTTTGAAGACTTTGAGAAGGATAGGTATAAGTTCTTCTTTGCATGTTTGGTAGAATTCCCCAGTGAAGGCATCAGGTCCTAGACTTTTGTTTGCATCCATTTTTTTTAAATTACAGATTCTGTTTCACTTCTAGTGATCAGTCTGTTCAAATTATCAATTTCTTATTGACTCAGTTTTGGCAGGCTGTATGTTTCGAGAAACGTGTCCATTTCTTCTAGGTTATCTAATTTGTTGGCATATAGTTCCTAGTATTTTCTTATGATTTTTGTATTTCTGCAGTGTTGGTTATTTCTCCTAATTCATTTCCTATTTTGTTTATTTGGGTCCTTTCTTTTTTGTGTGTGAAAGGTGTGTTGATTTTGTTTATCTAGAGGTGTGTTGATTTTGTTTAACTTTTCAATAAACCAGCTCGTAAGTTTATTGATCTTTTCTATTTTTTTCTCTCTATTTTATTTATTTCCTCTCTGATCTTTATTATTTCTTTTATTCTGCTGACTTTAGGTTTTGGTTGTTCTTCTTTTCTAATTCTTGTAGGTGGTAGGTTAGGTTGTTTATTTGATATTTTTCTTGTTTCTTGAGGAAAGCCTGTATCACTATGAACTGCCCTCTTGGAACTCCTTATGCTGCATCCCATAGATTTTGTAAGGTTATGTTTTCATTGTCGTTTGTCCTGAGGTATTTTCTTATTTCCTCTTTGATTTCATCGTTGACCAATTGGTTTTTTAGTAGCATGTTGATTAGTCTGCATGTAATCATTATTTTTTCTCATTTTTCATTCTGTGGTTGATTTCTAGTTTCATACCATTGTGGTCATAAAAGATACTTGAAATAATTTCTATCCTCTTAAATTTGTTGAGGCTTGTTTGTGTCCTAATATATGGTCTCTCCTAGAGAATGTCCCATGTGTGCTTGGAAAGAACGTATATCTGGGTTTTTTTGGATGTAGTGTCCTGTAGATATCAATTAAGTCCACTGTTCTGTTTTGCTATTTAGGATCTCTGTTGCCTTATTGATTTTCTGTCTGGAAGATCTTTCCATTGATGACAGTGAGGTGTTAAGGTCTGCTGCTCTTATTGTATTCCTGTCAATTTCTCTATATATGTCTGTTAGTATTTGTTTTATATATTTGGATGGTCCTGTATTGGCTGTATATATGTTAATGAGTGTAATACCCTCATCATGTATTGATCCCTTTATCTTTATATAGTGTCCTTCTTTCTCTTTCTTTATGGACTTTGTTTTAAAGTCTATTTTGTCTGATATGAGTATTGCTACCCCTGCTTTCTTGTCATTTCCACTTGCATGAAATATCTTTTTCCATCCCCTTGCTTTAAATCTTTGTGTATCTTTTGCCCTAAAGTGAGTCTCAGGTAGGCAACATATCACAGGTTCTTGTTTTTTTAATCCAATTTGCCACTCTATATCTTTTAATTGGAGCTTTTAGTCTATTGACATTTAAAATAATTATTGGTAAGTATGTATTTATTGCCATTTTAAACCGTGTTTTCCAGTTGCTTTTACAGTTCCTCTTTGTTCCTTCATTCTTTTTTTTTTTTCCTTTAGTGGTTCAATGGTTTTCTTTGGTATTATACTTGAGTTCCTTTCTTTTTGATTATTGTGAATCTATTGTGTTTTTCGATTTGTGGTTACCCTGGTTTTCAAGTATGTTAACCCATAACTATATCTACTTGCTTTAGACTGATAGTCATGTAAGTTCAAACATATTCTAAATGGTATACATTTGGGAGTTCCCTAGTGGTCTAGTGGTTAAAACTCGGCACTTTCACTGCTGTGGTTGGGGTTCATTCCTTGGTTTGGGAACTCCAGCAAGCCACGTGGTGGGCCCAGAAAAAAAACAAAACAAAAAACTAAACAAAACAAACTAACTGATATACATTTTTATTCCCCTCCCCCCATAGTTTGTAATTTTGATGTCCTATTTTACATCACCTTCCTGTTTATCCTTTTGATGTTCATTGCAGTTATAATCCCTTTTACAACATTTTAAATTATTTTTTGATCTGTGTACTAGCTTATTTAAGTGATCTTCAGTCTCTTTATATATTTGCCTTTCCTACTGTGTTTTCCACTTTCCTATAGATTCTTCTTTTCTATTCAGAGAAGATCTTTCAATATTTCTTTTTGGATAGGTTTAGTATTGCTGTATTTTTTTAGTTTTTGCTTGTCTGAGAAATTTTTAGTTCCTCCTTTTATTCTAATGATAATCTTTCTGAGCAGAGTACCCTAGGTTGCAGGTCTTTGCCTTTCAGGACTTTGAATATATCATGCCACTCTCTTCTGGCCTGTAAAGTTTCTGTAGAGAAATCAGGTGATAACCTAATGGGGGTTCCCTTGTAACTGACTTTTTGTTTTTCTTTTGCTGCCTTTAGAATCCTCTCTTTATCTTTAATTTTTGACATTTTAATTATGATATGTCTTGGTATGGGTCTGTTTGGGTTCATCTTGTTTGGGATCCTCTGTGCTTTCTGTACCTGGGTATCTGTTTCCTTCTTTAGTTGGAAAGTTTTCAGCCATAATTTCTTTAAATACATTTTTGATCCCCTTTCCTCTTTCTTCTTCTGGAACCCCTGTTATGTGTAGGTTGGCATGCTTTATATTATCCCATAGATCTCGAATGTTGCTTTCATTTTTGTCTTCAGTTGTCTTTCTGTCTGCTGTTCTGATTGGATGATTTTCATTATTCTATCTTCCAGATTACTTATTCATTCCTCTGCATATTTAGTCTGCTATTTATTGCCTTTAGCTGGGCTTTTATCTCAGCAATTGAATTGGCTAATTTGATTGATTCCTTTTTATAGTTTCTAGCTCCTTGCTACAGTGATCTGCATTTCTACTGATAATCTTATTTAATTCCTTTAACATTTTTATTACCACCTCTTTGAACTAAGGATCTGGTAGACTGGAGAGGTCTGTCTCATTGTTCTTTCAGGGAATTTCTCTTGTTCGTTTAATTGGGAGTAGTTTCTCTGCTTTTTCATTTTACTTAAATTTCTGTGACTGTGAATTCAGGAGAAATAGTTATCTACTGTGGTCTTGAAGGGCTAATTTTATGTGGGATCATCCATGTGTAGATTGTCCAGCATTTTTGGTGTGATGGCTGTTTTTGGTATGGATGCCTGCCACATCTTCCTCAGAGTTTGTTAGACGTTGTCCCTTTGATAGGGCATGTGTTTGGTGTTGGGTGGGACCTTTTCTTTGCTCTGTGGCTGTCACAGCTCTATTGGGAGCAGGGTGTGCTCCTCAGTTGTTGGAGTAGAAACCCCCAGATCACATTCTAAGCTGCAGTGGAGGTAGGCGGGATGGCATGCTTCCACTGGGATAAGAGCAGCTGTATATTATTCCCCATTGGCTGTATGCTGGGGGCCTTCAATTCTGAGACACCACCCACCTCCGGTGTGTATGCCAACAATGTCTGCTGCTGCTGGAGCAGCCCCTGGACCTTCCCCCACTGAGGGAGCACTGATAACTACCTCAGATGTTAGCCCTGCCTCCGGCATGTGCAAGCTAACAGTGGAGGGCCCAGACCACACATCAGGCCCTTCAGGCTTCCTCTGTGCAGCTAAACTGAGTCATCTCCTTGGGTCCATCAACTAAAGCCCGAGTTTCAGCACCTAGCCACTGCATGTACTAGCAGGCATGTATTTTGAGCTGGGACGTGTGATGACGTGGCAGCTGTCAGTGCTGGTCTCTCTCTGCCCTGTCTTTTAGCAAGCCAGCACTGCACACAGTCCTCTCAAGCAAAGTCCAGGACACTCCATCTCTCTGTCCTGGCACACCTCCCAGCCAGTGGCAAAGGGGTTCCCAGGGCAAGGGAAACTTTCCTCTCTCTCACAGCTCCCTCCCAGGGTCATAGGTCCTGTCCTGATTTCTTTTCTTTTTTTTTCTCTTTTTGTCCTTCCCGATTATGTGGGGATCTTTCTTACAGCTTTGGTTGTATAAGAGATCTTATGACAGCTTTCACTTGGTTTTCTGTAAAAATTGTTCCACATGTGGATGTATTTTTGATGTGTTTGTAGGGGGAAGAGAGCTTCATGTCCTTCTACTTTGCCACCTTGATCTCCACCTGTTTTTTTTTTTTTAATAAAAGCCAAATCATTCCTTAATTTTTAGAATGCTTCCTCAAAACTACTTAGAATATGTCAATAAAATCATGTACTATCTAATATTTCCACAAATATCATTTCTTTTAATCTTCACCATAACTCTGAGTTAGGTTCATCTAATTTTTACAATTGTAGATGAAGATACTGATTTATAGAGACATTAAACCTTGTTCTAAATCACAACTAGTATGTGGAGGAGTTAAGACTGAAGCCACATATTCTAGCTCCAATATCAGTGTTTTTAACCACTGCCACATCATCTGTAGAACAATTTGCTATAAATAATATAGTTGCCATCACTAGTCTGCTCATCAAGACTAATGTTGGCTGCGTCCCTTTGCCTTACATCATATTTAGAGTTGCCTTTACATTTTTTTTCAAGGTATAGGTCAGACTGGCCTGTTAGATGGTAGTATTTCTCCACTTTCTATTAAACTTTCCCAGCTTATTAGAACCATCCGTTCAAGTAAGCTTGAGATGCTTCTTGGATGGGCTAGTCTCATTATTCTCTCCTGTGGCAAAAACATTTAATGTTTCCTGAATATCCATGTGTTCTCCCACATTCCTCAACCTTCTTGTTTGAGCAGGACCATTGGACTAGTTCTGGCAAGTAAATTTTGAGAGAAAATGATGTATACCTCTTCTAGGTTGTGACAGTATAAATATCCCTTGCAACTCTCCAGCTTTTGCCTTGCCCTACCTTGCCTTGCCTTTCTTTTCTTTCCTTTCCTTTCCTTCCCCCCTTCCCTTTCTGATTAAATTTCTGATTAATGGAAAGACAGTGAGAAATGTTGCGTGTTTTCAGTACTTGGTGTTAAAAATCTTTTACAAATACATTTATTGGCTTATCTAATTACAAAATATATCATGATTTTACATTTTTATCATTTATAATATGAAATAGACTTGTGTTCATGATTTAGTGGCTCAGTCAACCAAAATGACTGAGACTGTACTGGATGCCAAGCACTATTGGTTAGTACCAAGTTGTAAAATAATGTGTAAGTCATAGGACATGATGATATATTACACAATCAAAACTTTTTAAAATAATGTATTATGCACCATGAGAAGAGCATACACAAAGTATAGGGAAAGGGTGAAGGAAGGACAAATTGGTTACTGATAACTGGCTCAATAAATGAGTTAATATTTGAATATATATTTTGAAATTTTTTCAATCCCAATTTTAGTTTATCTTCTTTTTATTTACCTCAAACTGTAAAAGGTGGACTTTATTATGGATGTTTTGAAAATAAATGATACATGTTCAAGGAGTTGTTTCACAGTACAATTTTTTGAGAGAAGGTGCTGGTAAATAGAATTGGATAAATATAATTTTTAAAGCATATACTATTATTTGACATTTATGATTCTCTTACTTGCTTCTCCATTTTTTTGTCCAATGTAGACCGTGCTTTGTTCTCCCTAAAAAGTGGACATTTACAGAGACATTTTGACATACATGATCTGCTTTTAAGAAGATTTGAGGTAAGAAAACGCTTACTCTAACCGTTTAATTTTATATCCAAGGAAAATCAAAACAAGAGAAACTCAGTGAATTATCTAGGGTATCCCAAGTGACCCTCCTCTGCAACACTCTACTAGGAGAAAATAAAACTATATTAGCTATAGATACAGAACGTAACTCAGGTGAAAATAAAGCAAGAGCTTGAACCATAAAGGTTCTAAAATAAATCACAGAAGATAATGTAAATATAATCTAATGTAAATGAAATAGAGGAGAACTATGTTTGTTACATCTGACTGATTCCAAACTTACAAGCTGAAAACATTGGCAAATTTTTCTAGGTTTACAAAACTACTTACACACTATGAGTCTAACATGATCCTTTATATCTTTTATGATAGTTCTAAAATTATATATTTGATGACTTTTCTCTTTCTGTTCACCCTTCCCCCAAAACCATCCAGTTGAGTTGCTGGTGCAAAAGTCTGGGCACATTTTAATGTAATAAAAAATGTAATACAAAGCCCACAAAGCCAGTAAATACCCTCTTTGTCTCTGATGCATGTCAGGAAATTGAAGTAAATAGATTTAAAACTCTAACATTACAGACTATGAGATTAGAAAGCCATTAGTAGTCATAAGCCCATTAGAACTCTGGGCACCAAAAGACTGTTAGAGAGAAATTTCTTGACCAGATAAAAACCATATTGATATCATCCTTCTTTCATTATTCAATGAAAGGTTTTATTGGATGCTTTGTTGTTAGTATTCTATTCCTTTCTGTAATGCATGCTTTTAAATAGAAAAAGTTTCATATGTCCTTCTCTTTAAAGAAAAAAAAAAAAAGAACAATGACTACTTGCTTTTTTGACGTCATAAGTGAGGCGATATCATTTAACAGAATGGAGGAAAAATCTTGGCTACTTTAAGTCTCCCTCTCAGCTTTCTTAGTCTTTTCTCTTGCTGCCCTGTTATTTGCCCATATTCTTCAGAGACCCGTGATAGCTGAAGCAATGGACGTCTTTTCCAGTCCCTTAAAAATAGTACTGTTTACTCCAGCAGATGATAGGAAAGAGAGAATGTCTATTCTTGTTGCTTCCTCTCAGAGTTTTCATTTAAAAAATGGTTCCAAGTTGAAATGAAATGACCCTAAACCTATTTTTTTTTTTTTTTTTTTTTGCGGTACGTGTGGCCTCTCCCGTTGCGGAGCACAGACTCCGGACGCGCAGGCTCAGCGGCCATGGCTCATGGGCCCAGCCGCTCCGCGGCATGTGGGATCTTCCCGGGCCGGGGCACGAACCCGTGTCCCCTGCATCGGCAGGCGGACTCTCAACCACTGTGCCACCAGGGAAGCCCCCCCTAAACCTATTTTTTAAGTACAGGACCAGAATGGGCAATGGTGGGGAGAAGGAGCATAGGATTAAAAAAAAAAAAATGGTGGTCAATAGGTATGATCATCTAAGGCACTGATGGACTGAGATAATGAATAAAGTAAAATTCAGTCTTTCAAAATAGTAATTCATTCTTATTTGTGAAAGTTACCTTTTGGCACACTCAGTAGAATTCCAGATCTTTCTCTAAAATAGGAATACGTGAATTTTACTTTATTAAATGAAATAAAACCTTTATAAATGAGTGCTTACATTGCATAGTGTACTAGTTTGCCAGTCCCATCCCCACAGTCTGGAGAAAAAAATGACTGGACTGCAGTTAACACGAAAGGGAAATTGTGCCATGATATGACTAGTAATTATTGCACTCGGCACAATTCTCTTTATTAATACTTCACTTGCATCACTGCAGTTTCCAGTGCTTTCTCACCATTTTATTTTATTAATATCACACTTCGCACATTTACAGTTATTTCTCCATTTTAAATCTCCATTTTTCTCTAGATTACAAGCATTGCCATATTAAATACAAAGGCTAGGAGATAGTAACGATTATGGAAGTGACCTTGCAATTTAAAAAGAAGCTTTACTTTTATTACATTAATAAGGCACTGATTGAAAATTGAACCTCTGTTCTTCCTTTCAAAAACCTGAGTCAAAATTATTGTTAAATAATCCAAACTAGAGCTCAATCAAAATATTTCTTTGATCAGTACACGACAATATACTGGTAACACAGTAAAATAAAAAAAATCTGACTGCTTTATGATATAGCTGGTTGTAATTTGATTATTTGTTTACTAAGTTGACCAATAGTTGGATGAAACTAGCAGATACCATTTTATGTAAATGTGAATGCCATTAAGTATATGGTTTAAGAATTTGAACTTAAAATTTTCAGGGAAAAAAAAGAAGTTTTGCCTGTTGCCTTATAGTCAGGAAGCACCATTGGAGGTGATCTAATCAGGATGCTTTTTTGGATATATTTGAAGCAGAGAATGGCCAGAGATGATGTTCCAGTCTTCAATAAGCAACTAAGGAGCTAGCTAGGTGCTTGTGTCTACTCCTGGCTTAACATGAGGCCCAGAAACTGTAGACCCAGCACTTGTTAGTATAGGACCTGAGCCTCTTGATTTTATCATGCTAAATAGCCAATCCATTACAAATGTGCTAACCACACATGGGGTGTTAACTGGAGCTTGGCACCCCCTGGAGCATGACAAATTAATTCTCCACCAGTTAGAAATAAAGAAACCCCCAAAGGGTTTTATTAACTGCTATGAATTTGGGACTCTTTAACCCTCTTTGGACTACTCCATTTATTTACCACAAGTTTAAATGAAATTAAATCACAAAAATACACCTTTATTCTGGTGACACAAAAATACATTAAAGTAAAATTGTGGTTAATATGTGAATTGTCTGATATGCTTTATCGATTGTATGATATGATTTCTTTCCTTATTAATTGAGAAGTCACTCCAAAGGTGTTTTCTTTCTTTATATTTGCTGTAGGATAATCTAATTGTAAGGCAATACTGCATAATGATTAAGAGAGTAGTGAAAGAGGCAAGCAGATTTGGACTCAGATTTTCCAAGTCTAAAAACTGTCTCTGCTAAAATTATTTTATATGTAGCCTTGGGAATCTTCTATTCACTTTGTCCTCACATATAAAATGAGGAATCATAGTATCTTAAGACTGTTGTGAAGATTAAATGTAAGTAGCACACATATAGCTGAATATAAAATCCCTGTATATGGATCATAGCAATTCATATGTACTAATCATGGATTATATTCTGAAAAATTCATCACATTCTGTGGTCTTTCCGCAGAATATTGTACCAGGGGATCAAGTATTTTTACATATCCTTTTGACATCTGGCAAGACTGCAACTTCCTTTTAGTCAGGTTAACCCATTATCAGAGTAACCCTTGTTTATATGCCAGAATGTTACTTCTCTGTACAAGACCCTTTCCAATAGCCTTTCATACCAACCGAAGTAAAAGCCATATATTTTTAATGGCCTATGACGTTTTATATTCTCTACCATTCTATGACTCTTTCTGCTCCTGTTACACTGACCTGCTTGCTGATACTCCAGCCTTCCAGGGGAAATAAGCTCCTACCTCAGGATTTAAATTTTTGTGTTCCCCAGGTTTCTACATGATTCACTTCTGTACTTCCTTAAGGTTTTTGCTTAAATGTCACCTTATCATAGAAGTTTGTTGGCCTCATATAAAAGAGAAAATCCTCCATCTTGGATCATGCATCCTTGAAGCCCTTTTTTATTAGCCTATACCAGAATATAAGTTCCGTGAAAGCAGGGAAATTCTTTTTCCCTCTACTGCCTACAACAGTTCCTGGTACAGAGAAAGAACTTAAAACAGTTTGACTGACAATTACAGAATCCAAAGTAGCAGTAACTTAAACAAAGCAGAAACTTGTTTTGCTCTCACAGAAGTCCCCCATACATGTCCAGGGCTGGTGGGACACTCCCACTGTTAGATTATGGGTTTCTTATTTTCAGAGCCTTAAGCTTCAAGATAGCTGCTTTAGCTCCAGCTCCAGCTCTCCAACTACCATGTCTGTATTCTAGTCAGGAGAAAGGAGGAAAGAGAAGAGACCGTAAGCACTCCATTTAAGGACATTTTGTGAAATGCAATTACCACTTCTAATATATATCATTGACCATTTAGTCATATGACCAAACTTGACTGCAAGAGATGTTGTAAAAGTATTTTGGGCAGCCAGATGTACAGCTAAAATTCCATAGTTTTGTTATTATAGGAGATGGGGAGAATAGATATTGATGAACAACTAGCAGACTCTGGGACATTTCTAAGTGAATATTTGTAGGAAAACTACATCAGAGAGGACGAGTTTTTAAATTCAATTTTGATTCCATAAATTGCAAAACCAGTTAATTCTAAACCAAAATGTCATCAATTTTAAGGAGTTATGATGATAGTGGCCCAGAAGTGTTGTTTTACATTCTCAACAAACTATTGAAAGAATGAATGCTGAGTATTCATTGAAATATTTCATTTTGATTTAGGAGAAAAACACTGTATATAAAATCGAAGTACATGAGTTGAACTCTTAGTTTTGCCATGGACTCAGAGAACATTGTTCCCTAACTCAACTTCTCATTCTTCTTTTTGATCCATTCAATAAAGAATAGCGGTTAATTAGTTCAATAAGGTAAACCAGAGTTCAATAAATCCTATTCTATTCCATTGCATTCTACATCTTGAAGTTATTAGTAGTAAAGTCTGCCTTTAAACAAACAGCAACAGTTAAAAAAAAAGAAAAAGAAAAAGAAGAAAACTACCTAAAAACAATCTTTCTCTTAAAAAAAAAAAAAAAAGGCTTGAATGAGTTTCCACCGTCAATTGCATTTTCTGCCTCTGAGCCTTCTCTAAGCTATTTCCCTGATCTGTGAGGCAAGGGATTCTGCCTGCCAGCTTCCTGAGCAGATCTAGGGGAAAATTAACACATCCACAACTGAGCTCAAGCATTGCTGACATCTGGTTTACTCATTTTCACAGCACACTTGCACTGTACCCTATTGCCTTCTTCTTCTGCACTGTTTTATCATGCGGCTCATTTCAAGAAAATGCATTTAACTTTTAGGTACTACTCTGTGGTATGAAGTGTGGCAAATAGGAAATAAAATAACCTTGAAATAGCATTTCCACATATATGAAGCTATAATAATCACTGAATATCAAACCTCAGAGCTTATGATATGCTCTGTTTGGTAAAAGCGTATGAGACCAGGGACAATGTTGATATCTAAAGACACCAATCTCACTTTTGAAGAGAATAAGAACAAAATACCAACAACAAATTATCTCTTTACATGAACTGGAATTTATTGCTTCCCAGAAAGATAATAGGCAGTTGCTTTTACAGTCATTTGTTTAATGGTGCTTTAATGAAACCAAAGTTCAAGGCTTTGGGTTTAATTTTGAATTGTACCTTTGAAAAATATTCTGTGTGTTTTCTGTGCTCTACTTATAATTCAATTGCTCCGTTTATATATTTAATAGAGAGAAACTTCTTTAATGTAGATCCCATTTAATTTAGAATATATGATAAAGCAAAAGTACTAAAGATTGCTTTGATTATGGATACAGGTTTTGCTAAGAAAATTTATATTATAAACAAGATTTATATTATAACGTCTATAGTGAGAGACATAATGAACGAATTATTCTTCATCACTAATAGAAAATTGACAAAGAACGTCTTCCAAACTAATTTAATTTTAAGTGTTCCATAAACTTAGTATTATTGAAACTATACTTAAAAGTATTTCTCAGGGCTTCCCTGGTTGCGCAGTGGTTGAGAGTCCGCCTGCCGATGCAGGGGATAAGGCTTCGTGCCTCGGTCTGGGAAGATCCCACATGCCACGGAGCGGCTAGGCCTGTGAGCCATGGCCGGTGAGCCTGCGCGTCCGGAGCCTGTGCTCCGCAACGGGAGAGGCCGCAACAGTGAGAGGCCCGCGTACGAAAAAAAAAAAAAAAGTATTTCTCAGTTCAAATTTTAATTGTGATTTGTTCTTCTAACAGTGTATTCTTGAATCTTCTTTAAAAAGATATATTTTTCATTCCTATATTATCGGTCTGTATTAGAATTTCAACTCATATGGTATTGTTATGCTCTTTTGTAAACGAAGTACAGGGCATAGAAGGAGAATATAATTATTACAGTGTAACATCCATGAGGAAAGTTGTAATAAGAAATTGAATGTTTTCTGAAATCAAGAAGTGATAATTTAAATAACTGAGGTATTTAACAACATTTACCAACTGTCACTTGGAAAATTATAATAAATATGTTCTCACACACCCCTAATCATTAGGTAGAATATGTAGGTATAGATATGTTGTTGAGTGTGGGTGTTAAATGCAACCAGATTCCCTATGTAGTCATTAGGAAAGTCCTTAAGATGTAACTTAAATTTTATTATAAATCCTACATTTTAGTTGTAAATTTGTATAGTTCTATAGTTAATAAATACTACATTTACAAGAGTAAATCTTTTTTATTAATAAAGAGAATATATAAATTTAAATTACAGTGAATAACAATTTTAAATGAATAATTTTAAAAAATATTTGAAAATTAAATAAGACTAATTCATAAGGTCAAATTATCTAATAAATTAAATTTATTCTATATCATTTAGCCAGCCTGAGTCCAACTGATATGTACATTTGTAGCCATGAAAGATGCTGTCATGTTTTGTCTCCCAAAGAGACCACCAAAAAAACCTTTTCATCAAAAATATTTATTAGACCTACTCCCTTAAGGAAGAACCCATCTTGAGTCTCAATAGTGCCTTAGAGGAAGGTATCAGAGGAGAACATGTGTAGGGTTTTAGGGCCTGGACTTGATTATTTTAAGGTAGATCTTGCAAGGAAGGTTACTGGTTAGGGTTGGTCAAAATTTTTGACATAATAGCTTAGGATTCGCCAGCATAGCAAATCAAGGATCTTGAAGCATGTCGTGATGAACAAACTCTTAGTCTTGAAAAGTACACTGTTTTAATTGGCTCACTTTCCAGGAGCAGATATTTCCTGGAACAAGCAGATCAGTTATTTTCACTTGTCCTCAATATTGTCTAACATAGGAAGCTATGCCTATTACTGCTGTTATTTAACACAGGGACAGGTAATTTTCTCAATTTAAAGGACTTTCTGTTTGTATGAGCACAAACAAAAATTATTAATTAATGGTAGATATTGTTCTCACATTGGTATATTCCTAAATGTAACCATTATATCTAAAGCCTGTTTATATTTTTCCTTCTCATTGTTCTTTACTTCCTTTTCAATTCAGAATATGAGGGCTTCCTGATTTCTAACACTCCTATTATCAAAATAGATCAAAGTCTGAAAATAGATGTAATTTTGATTTCTAAAATTATCATGGAAATTATAAAATTCATAACAGTGATACTTTATGTAGATTACGTTATTTAACTAATTGTTATATCATGTTGTCCTATTATTATCTCCATTTAACATGCACTGATGCTAAGGCAGACAAAAGTTAAGTAATTTGAGAAGGTCCCTCACAGCTTGGGGATAGAATTTGACTTGATTGTATGAGTTTAACCACTAAGGTTAAATAAAAATTTCTAGTTAAAATAAATGTAAGCAATATTGAATAAATGGAAAAGAAAGATATTATTGGTTTTGAGTGTATGCATTGGTGTTTCTATCCCAGACAAAAGTTTAAGGGTTCTCCTCTAAAGAAATGGAACTAATTTTCTGGAATACCTAAAACATTTAATGATGTGGAAGAATAAGAGATTTGACTGGGATGTGAGCTTTCCATGTTCTGGATTTCAATTAACCCAGATTTTTGGACCAATATTTCCCTCTTATATTCTGTCATACATACAGGCTTTCTTGTACCCTACAAAACATTTTGGATACCTCCTCATTAGCTGTGTTTAATCTAGGCTGTGGCTGTCTTCTTCCTGCATCTATACTTACCACTCCTTAAGTTGCTTTTCATGTTATCAAATGTATACCAGTTTTCATGGGTTATCTCTTTATACTCTACATTGCTCCATCTCCAATAATTTTGCAGTTGTTATTTCTGGGAGCTTAGATCTAGTTAATTCTAGTATATAATCATACTTTTTGAACAAGCCTGTCTCCTGGGAAATATAAATTAGAGGAAGGAGTGGTTGGAATTGCTGCCTCTTTATCCCTTAGTGCCATCCTCCCTAAATCATTACAAGTTTCATACCATGTATCTGACTTAAGATAGTTTGTGTTTTCAGTAGTGGGAAAGATCATAGGAAAATACAAGATGAGGTAAATGGATAGAGCTTAACAATAGAGTGTTCTGGAAAAACACCATGGAGTAGGGAACTTCAACTGTTAGATATTTAGTTATCCTGGACATTTAAGGACTAATACTTCTGCATGTGTTCTTAAGCCCCACCCCCAGAATAAACTTGTTGACTGTAAATTTTCTTATAACAATTAGAGTACAAAAAATTGAGAATGTTTTATTATAACAATTAATGTACAACTTCCACTTTCAAATGGCAGTGTGAGAAACTCCATGGACTCACTCCCTTGAAAAACTAAAACTGGTAAAAATTACTTTAAGAAACCATTTAATGTCTGTGGGAATTGTCCTAAGGGTATGCAGCTAATGAAAAAACATTTATCCAGGAAAATATATAACCAAGAAGATTTCTCCTGGGGTGAGAAAAACTCTCAAAGACTTGCCTCAAAAACTACCCGTGCAAGGGGGCCCAAATTAAATTGGATCAGTCTGTGGAGAAATGTATGCTCCAAAGCATTTTTAAAAATTATAGAGCAATCAACTCATTAGTGAAGCCCAACACCTAGATATACTACCATCAGAGGCAGACAGTTTAACAGAGTGATCATGGGAAGAAACAAAGAGAATCCTGAAGGAAACACTGTCATCCAAGTGTAACTGTGCACATGTCCAAGGCTGAGCCTCTGAATAGCGAGAGAAACAGATTTCACAAAAATAGTGCAGCCAAATCACTAAATAAATAAACATGAAAACAACAAAACAAGCTCTGAGGTGAGGTGGGAATCAGTACTCAGAGTTGCTACAGTATATTATCTAAAATGTCTTTTTAATAAAAAATTTTGAGAAATGTAAAAACACAGGACAGTGAGATCAATACACAGGAAAGACAAATCAGACAATGAAAACTACCTGGGAAAGGGCCCAGATGTCAGATTTAACTTACGACAAAATAGATGTTTAACAATAAAAATGTTAGAGAACATTTTATAATAATAAAAGAGTCAATCCATCAGGAAAATATGGCAATTTTAAACATATATACACCTTACAACTGAGCTTTAAATTACATGAAACATGAACATACAAAACTGAAGAGAGAAATAGATAATTCAACAATAGTTGGAGAATTCGGTGTTATACTTTCAGTAATAGATAGAATTACTAGGAAGAAGATCAACAAAGAGATAGGTGATTTGAACAACAGTGTAAAGCAATTAGACCTAACAAACATCCACAGAACATTCCATCCAACAGTGGAATACATATTCTTCTCAAGAGCACATGGAATATGCTCTATGAAAGACAATATGCAAGGCCATGAAATAGACTCAATAAATGTAAGAGATTGAAATCATACAAACTATGTTTTCTAATAACAATGGAATTAAATTAGAAACCCAAACCCAGAAAGAAATTTGGGAAATTAATAAATATGTGGACATTAAATACCACATTCCTAAGCAACCAATGGGATAAGGAAGATCACAAGTGAAATTAGAAAATACTTTGTGGTAACTAAAAATGACAAAAACTTATTAATACTTATGAGATGCAGTTAAAGCTGCAAAAAAAAAAGAAAAAGTTCACTTTGGTGAAATAGACAAATGCCAAGAAATAGTGAAAGTGACTTGAAGAAATAGAAAATCAGAATACACCTACCTATAGGAGTAAAGAGATTGAGTTTAAAAACAAAGAACAACAAAAAAACCTACCCCTAAAGAAGCCCTGGGCCAAATGGCTTTACTGATGAACTCTGCCATATATTTAAAAAATGATTAATATCATTTTGTCACAAATTCTTCCAAAATATAGAAGAGGAGGGAATACTTCCCAACTCATTGTATGAGGCCTATGTTACCTTGTTTGGAAAACATTTTGGCAGTTGTTCAAACGGTAAAACATAGAGACATCATCTGACCCAGCAATTCTACTAGATAAACCCCAAAGAAATAAAAACACATATCACTCATAAACATATACAGAAATGTTCCTGTAAATATTATTCTCAATAGCCAAAAAGTGCAATCAGCACATATGTCCATGAACTGATAAATGTAGTGATGAAGCATGATATAGCCATTAAATGGAATGTTATTGAGGAACAAAATAAAGGAATAAAGACTGTTAGAAGCTATAAAATGGATAATCCTTGAAAACATTATGCTACATGTAAGAAGCCAGACACAAACACCACCTACTGCATTATTACATTTTGATAAAATATCCAGAATAGGCAAATCTATAGACACAGAAAATCGATTAGTAGTTGCCTGGTGCCTGGGTGAGGAGGGTAACAAGGAATGGAGAGTGACTGCTACTGTGGTACAGGGTTTCTTTCTGAAGTGATAGAATATGGTACAATTGATGGTGGTGATAACAGTAGAACTCTGTGAATATATTAAAACCCACTGAATAGCACACTTTAAATAGGGACTGTAGGTATGTGAATTATATACTAATAAATCTGTTATAAAAATATCTATTTCACTCATTTTTGTGAATTATTTATATATACTTAGTAAAAAATTTATGTGTGGGAGCAAAAGTAAACAAATACATATATGTATACAAATACATATGTGTGAGGGAAGGTACAATGTATGCTGTGTGCATCTTCAAATGGTATTTGGAATCCTGAAAGAATTACTTGCCTTCATGTAGATGAACATTCAATTTCCTGAATAAGATTTATTCATTCTAATTTATTATAGAATCAGTGCCTGCTAAGTGAACATGTTCACCCTTCCAAGAGACTTCTGATGGTTAGCAACAAAAATCCCAACTACTGAGTTTTTATCATTAACTTTTAACAAACCTATGGGGAAGGACAGTAAGAACCAAGAGCAGAATTCCATGATATTTTAGGATTTCCTTAAGGAGATATTAATTTTGAATAAAACATAAATATTTTGGTCCCCTGGTTTTTAAACAAATGGTTGCTTAATTGAAAATGTGTCCTAAAGCACTATAGTGATCCTCTCACTTCCATATTATTCAGACTTTGCTTCAAGCATATGCATTTTGATACATATTTTGGCATTTTGCAATATGTACATACTGCATAATCAAATGGTATAAAATATTCAGATAAAGCATAGCACATCCAAACAATGTCTTGAAAAATAAAGTTATGACAAGTGTGTTCATTAGGAGATTATATAGTACACATATGTGAGAAAAAACTGAGTTTGTTTACAATATTAGTATTTTACAGGAATTATGCTTTTTTTCAGCCGGACCGTTCTATGTATGCATTTTTCTTTTCATTGTTGCTGAATTGATAATTGTTTTTCCAAATGTCACAGCTGCAAGAACATATTTCAAAAATGTTCTAACCATGAATATCAAATTTACCTCCTACTTTTTGGGAATTTAGACTTCTTAGACTGTAATTACAGAACCTGGTCTTTCGGCCATCTTTTCACTTTCGAAGTTAGTATCAGGCAACAACAGCAGCTCATCTAATTTTGACATCCTTGGATGGGTTTGAATATCTAAAGAAACACTGTGATCTTTGCTCAGAATCTTCTCCAAGATTGTTTTCATTTCTAGGGGTTTTTTTGTGTGTGCGAATTTTTCCTAAAGCAAGAAAGCTGAAGTCAGGAAAAATGTGCAGAGAAAGAAAGTAAATCTGGGCTTTTTCATTTTCTGCTTTTGATACAAGAGAAAAAAAAAAAAAACCTACTTTCCTGTAAATACATTTTTTTTCAATTTATTTATTTTTTAAAATTTTTATTGGAGTATAGTTGATTTTCAATGTGTTAATTTCAGGTGTATGTAAATACATTTTGATATTGAAATGTTTTATTTTTAATCTGGTTAATTACTCAGAGAAAGGTAATAAACACAGTAGTTACAGTGTTCTGATTTGGTCCCACCCAAAACAATTGGATATTTTCTCTTCCAAGAACTGTAACTGTAATGACTAGCAGTAGGGCCTAAAAGTTCTGAAGCAATCTAGTTCCAGTGAACTCTTGAAGGCTCCTTTCCTACTGAGGATGGTGTCAAAATGAAACAGAAGAAGGACCACAGGAAGGCAGGCAAGAATAGGTCCAAATAAAAGTGGAGGAGGGGAACAAAAAGGAGAAAATCTCAGCAAGTAGTTTACCATAGTTTTTAGCACTACCCTAAAATAACAGAAGGGGGAGTTTTGGAAGTTAAAGACACTTTTAGTCAAGCCATTTTTCTCTCTGTTTGGGAAAATTAAATTCAAATAGAAATGTACAACAGAAAAGTATCAAGGTTAAATTCCATAGCAAATTATTTTAAGAAAAAAGAATATAGAGCCTTATATCATCCTTATATTGAAAGTATTGAAGTACAAAGTAAAAATGAGAAGAAAATTTAAATGTAAAGTAACAAAGGAAGTGATAAAAAGGATTCAAGAGAAAGTGATAAGTATTGAAGATCAATAAAGAGGATTAGGCATACAGAGACTAGAGTTTCTAAAGAACCTAAGAAAAGCATCAGAGAAAATTATGAAAATGTACCTTTTAAGGAAAATTTTCTTTAAATGTTTAAACTTTACATTAAAAGGCACACTGTGCACCTGAGAATATTGACTATAATGATCAACAAGACCTAGTCTAGTAAAATTATTGCACTTAAGAGAAAATGAGGAAAAAATTAAGAATGTGACTTGAAAGAGAAATAAAATTAGATTATCACCAGACTTTTCAATAGCAATTTTTATGCAAAATAATAGAGTAAAATACTTGAGTTATTCAAGGAGGGAACATGAGAACCATGGATTTTGTAGCCAGGAAAATTGACCTTCAAGTATCAATATAAAGGACTTCATAAAGGACATTGTAAAACTAATATCAACTGGCAAAATCTTACAGAATATGGTTCCTATAAAACTCTCCTAAACATTCTACTTAAGTACAAGCTTCGGGAAAACAAAATGACTAGAGAGACACATAGTGGAGAAGAGATGAGCATTAAATAGGTAATTCTTATACTAAATGAGAATTAAAAGGGGGAGAAAATAGCATGCAGTGCCCATCTGTTGTGATGATTTAGACAGAAGACAGTGATTGACAGTGGGGGGGGGATAATGGGGATAGCATATATCAACATTTTTAACCATTTTCAGTACAAGTAATTCGTGATAAAAATATTATTAACATTGTTAGTTTAAAACTGTTGTATGTAAAGAAGACACTGAAGATATGTAATTATAGTTAAATTCCATCATCCCTATTGTTCTAGAAAACTAGAATTCTCAGTGTGGAACTAAGGAGATTCAGATGTAATATAGAAAATGTTAAGTAAAACACCCTGAATGCTGCACATATAATAGTAATATCAGTGTAAAAACATGAGGTATTTTACCTTTAAATATTTATATGCAACTTACATACACATATATATGTTTATATATGTATGTCTGTGTAAATCCACACACCCACACACACACATGATTTCTAGCCAGTATATATTCCTAATAAATATCCTTAGCTCTGTCCATCAAAAACATGTTAGAAACAATGACCAGCTCAGCAGCAGTTTGCTTTCCAAGCACTAATAATGATCCTGATTTATGATTTCCCATTAGAAGAAACCAGAGTGCTATAGAGAAACTACTGATTCTCGTTCTGGGGCAGAAAATATACAACATGAGCCTGGGACATCTTGACATACCAGTTATCAAGAAAGCTTTCCAAGAAAATAAAAGGACTTAGGAGCCCCCTCTCTCTTTGAAAAAATAGTATTACTGAATACAAATATTAGAAACTGAATATTTTAACCATGTATTGGGTTGAAACATAAAGTAAGAACTTGAGTTCAGACAAAATTTCCACAATATTTAGTATGTCCTTGTTGGTATCTTCTTTGAGAATCAACTTCTGTGATAAAATGCTGGCTAACCTCCCAAAATATGAGAGAAGATTTGTTTCCTGGTTCAACTCTTAAAAGCAATGTTTAAACATTTAAGAGATAGTGTCATAGCTTGCACACTGTATGCTCAATAAACACAAATTGATTTTTATACCATCTCCAAGTAAGTTGGTTATAAAACCATTCTGAAAAGGTCAGTGTTTCTGTTTGTTTTGAATTTGGGTTATGTATCAAAGAAGTTGTGTTCAATATTTACCTAGTACAGGTCATAAAATTTTGATATCTTGTAAGAGGAATTTAAGAAAGAAATTCTCTAATGAAGTATGAATAAAATAGCAGGTAGACGTTTGTGATTTAAAAGATTACACTAGCAAACTATGACTTCCCTACTGATTACCTATCATATCCAAATCATAATGAATAATTGATATCGATAATATAAAATAGTTTGAGTCGTAAAAGAAAACATACATTTTCATCTGTTATATATCTATAATGTATAGATATCATCAGTAAGCCATCTCCCATTGTTACCTTGACAAGCATTCAATACAGTGTAAAATTTTAAATGGACACAGCCAGTAAATAACTATGACTCGTACTCTTCACACACAAACTCATCCAGTTGCGAAACATGGAGTTTTTTATTATCCTAGTTTTACAAATAGAGACAGAAAATATTTTTTTAATTATTATGCATTTACTATCTTAGATCTAAACTTTATCTGGCCCATTAAAGAAAAAAAAAAGAATATCATAGTAGCATTACTAGGATTCAGGTTTTACTTAAAAATAATAGTTCAGAAATTGTGAATACCTTAGCTAACTGGTTAATGTATAAACATTAATTTTTAATTACTAGAATAATCTAGAAGAAAGCACAAGTCTAGTTTATTATTGATTGCATCATCAATTCCTGATTACTCTAGAAAAATTAACTCCCAACTTACTGGCCATATCACTGTTCTACAGATTTGATGTCTCCTTTAGCAACCTTATCGGTAGGTAGCTCAGCACTCGCTTATTGGTAAGTGCACCTGTATAGGTTTACTTTGTATGCACAGAAGTTCCTTAAAAACCTGCATAACTAACCCTTCTCCTGTTTTCACAATTTAAAAAGGAAAACTCTCTATAAAGAAGTGTCAGATAAGTTAGCAATTAGAGAAGTAAGTCAACTTGCTGACACCTTCTTCAAATAACAATTCATTATTTGTTTTGAAGCATCTAAGAAAGAAGCACTTCATTGTTTGTCTTGAAGTATTGCTCAATACAAAATTTGCTCAATACCAAATTTGCCACACCCATTTAAATGTAAATACAAAGACATACTAAAAAGTTAAAATATGTTATCACAAATCATACCTATCTTAATCTAGCTTCTTCTGAATTATATATTTAATTTTAAAAAATACAGTCTCATTTACTAATACAAATCCTCCTGTATTTTCTCCATTGAACACAAGGAGAAGTGATAAGAAATCTCATATGTCTGAAGTGGTTTCAGTCCTAGTAAGGTAAGACTGGTGCTGTTCATCTCCAGCTATGGATTGGAGACAGAACTTGGACTTAAGGAGATAGAAAATTCATAAAATTAGAGCTCCTAATGTGATACCCTGAGTAATAGTTTGGACCAGAAAGAAAAACTACACCACTAGTACAGGTACAACTCATCAACACTTGTCTGTACATGTATCTGGAATTTGGGTAGAGAGGTGTTTCTCCCGAAAAGTCTTAGTCTAAACAGGATCTCCCATGGCTATTTTTGTCTAAATTTATATGGTATGTAGTGTTAAAACCAACAAAAGAAAATCATAAATATTAGTTCAAGGTCTGTTTTATATGGATATTCAACAGTTACTTACATAAACCATTATGGAATAAAAATGGTGAAACTAACATTTAGTCCTTACTTTAACGTAGTTACCTGTCTGCCATGGAACATATTGTATACAAGATCAGAAGAAGATTTAAATTTTATCTTTACACCTTGAAGATGAGTCAGGGTGTTGTTTTTTTGTTTGACTTTATTTTTATGTATTTATGTAGCTATGTATATATGCATGTATATATATATCTATTTTTTTGTACTGTTTGGTTTGGTTTAAAATTTTAAAATACTTTCGTCAGAATAGTACTATAAATAATTCAGTGAAAATGGTTGACTTTCATATGAAAACTAAAAATTCAGCCAATTGTTTCTTCTGACAGCTTGACTGCTTTGCAATATGATGTTTTGCAAGGAAGAGGAAAAACCTTTATCAGGAATCATAAATTTCTATAAATTTTTTTCTTTATTATTGGTGTAGCTCTGATTGCTCAGAGTTTCAGGCTAGTGGCAACTTCTGGGCCCTAGACTCAGGGAGGGAAACTCAAACAGAATCCAGCTGCCTTGGTGATAGCAATGTAGCTATTGTACATATTTTTTAGATTATCTAAATATTTATCTAAATATCTAAATATTTCTCTTTTTAGCGGTATTTTTTATTTAATTTCAAATTTCCATTGTTTACTGTTGGAATATAAGAAAGCAATTGACTTTTGCATATTTACCTTATATCCTGCAACCTTGCTATAATTGCTTATTAGTTCCAGTATTATTTTGTTGATTCTTTGGATTTTCTTCATATACAATTAATTATATCATCTGTAAACAAAGACTGTTTTACTTCTTCCTTCCCAATCTGGACTTTTTTGGGTTTTGGCCTTACTGTATTAGCTATGACTTCCAGTATAATGTTGAGTAAGAGTGATGAAAGCAGTTGTCCTTGCCTTGTCCCTGATCTCAGTGGAAAAGCATCTAGTTCCTAACATTAAGTATGAGGTTGGCTGTAGATTTTTTGTAGATGTTCTTTATCAAGTCGATGAAGTTCCTCTTTATTCCTAGCTTGCTGAGAGCTTTTTTTAAATCATGAATGGGTAATGACTTTTGTTGGATTTTTTTCCATACATTGATATGATATTATTTTTCTTCTTTAATCTGTTGATATGATGGATTACATCAACTGATTTTCAAATACTGAACCAGCCTTGCATACCTGAGGTAAATCCCACTTGGTTGTGCTGCATAATTTTTTATATATTTTTGGATTCAATATTCATTGAATATTATTTCATTCAACAATATTTCATTGAGGATCTTTGCATCTGTGTTCACAAGAATTATTGGTCTGTAGTTTCCTTGTCTTGAAACGTCTTTGTCTGGTTTTTGTATTAGGGTGATGCTGGCCTCACAGGATGAGTTAGGAAGTATTCACTCTAATTCTTTTTTCTGGGAGAGAGAGTTGAGAATTGGTGTAATTTCCTCTTTAATTGTTTGGTAGAATTCACCAGTGAACGCATCTGGGCTGGTACTTTCTGTTATGTAAGGTTATTAATTATTGATTCAATTTCTTTAATAAATATAGGACTATTAACATTACCTATTTCTCCTTGTGTGAGGTTTGGTAGATTGTGTCTTTTAAGGAATTTAACTAGACCATCTAAGCTATCAAATTTGTGGGCATAGAGTTGTTGGTAATATTTATTTTTTATCCCTTAATATGTAAAGAATCAACAGTGATGATCTCTTTTCATTTCCAATATTAACAATTTGTATCTTCTCTTTTTTTTCTTAGTTAACCTGACTAGAAAGTTTATCAATTTCGGTTGACTTTTCATAAGAACCAGCTTTTGATTTTGTTGTTTTCCTTTATTGATTTCCTGTTTCCAATTTCCTTGATTTCTGCTCTATTTTTTTTTTTTTTTTTTTTTTCGCGCGGGAGGGAAGAACTTTCAAGACAGAGAGGGTGGCATATGCAAAGGTCCTGTGGCATATGCAAAGGCATCATGACATAAAATGTTTAAAATATAAATAAGAAGGAAAAGAGTAAAGGTTCCTTCTTATAGTCCTCTTCTTTTTATTTATTTTTTTTACGGTACACAGGCCTCTCACTGTTGTGGCCTCTCCTGTTGCGGAGCACAGGCTCCGGACGTGCAGGCTCAGTGGCCATGGCTCACGGGCCCAGCTGCTCCACGGCACGTGGGATCTTCCCGGACTGGGGCGCGAACCCGTGTCCCCTGCATCGGCAGGTGGACTCTCAACCACTGCGCCATCAGGGAAGCCCTCTACTCTAGTTTTTTATTAGTTATTTTCTTCTGCTTGCTTTGCATTTTATACAAACTCATTTTAGAATTTCTCTCAATGTTTCTTTACTTTTTTCTTCCATTCTGAAATACATTTCCAATACACATAGATTACTAGTTTGGAAGTTATATCAGCATTTTAAACATGCTATTTCATTGTCTTGCCACTTGATTTCTGGTGGGACATCACTGTCACTTTTATTTTTAATTTTTCAAAATAAGATATACCAGCTTTTTTTTTCTTTGTCTTTTGCTTTGTGTACTTTGACTTGTATGTGCCTAGGTATGTTTTCTTTGTTGTCCTACTAGGTGTTTTCAACTTGTGAATTCATAACTTTTTTCAGTTGCGGAATAGTCTCAGGCATCATCTTAAATATTTCTTCAATTATACATTTGTTAGAACTTTTCAGTGTTTTTTATTTATTTCTTATGCTATTTTCTTCAATTTCCATTCTTTTTTTCCTCTATTATTTGGTTTGAACATTTTTATTGCCCTTCTTTCATTAATCCTGTCTTTTGCTAATTCTGTTTGATATTCTAGTAATACACTCTCTGTCACAATTTTGATTCAACATGGCAAACTTGGTCCTAGCCATATATTTAAGGCAAATAAAATTATAAAGGTTAGGAAAACACATGTGAAATTTTCACTATTTGCCAAAAAATGTGATTGTATATATAGAAAATCAAAATGACACTATGGACACACTTTTCTAATTAAAGTGAATGTATCAAGTTTATTGAAGACCAGGTCATTGTAGAAAACAAACAAAAGTTTTAAATAGTGTCATTTATTACAGCATTAGAAAACATCAAATGCCTATGAATAAATGTAAAAAATATGTGCAAAATTTCTATACTTATAAATACAAAACATCATTAAGTATGAGTTTTTAAAAAATCTAAGTAAACTTTCTTGAATTCGAAAATTTTAAAAGATTTGGAAACACTATCTTTTAAAACTGTTCTATAAATTCAATGAAATCATATTCAAAATCCTATAAGATTTTGTACATTTGTATAAATCCACAACTTCATTCTAAAGGGTACATGGTAATTAAAAGTCCAGAACAGTCAAGGAAAACTCAAAAGAGAAATACAAAGCTGGAGAAATTAAAGATTTAGATATAAAAACCCATTATAAATATCTACATATTATAGTATTTGGTATAACAATGAAACATATGTTAACGGTCTTTTGATTAATGACTACAGCCAGAAAAGGGGAAAATTACCTCTTAAATAAATGGTTTTAGTTCAATTAAACATTCGCATTTTTTAAAAAGGAATGATAACCCTTGATTAATACCGTATGCAAGAGTCAATTACAGATATATCATAGATTTAAAGTAGAAAAGTAAAACAATAAATCTTTTAGATGAAACATAATTATTACCTTGGAGCAGGCTAAGTTTCTTCAGCAGAATACAGTGTGACATGATATTTGATAAATTAAATTCCATTAAGATTAAGTCCTGGTATTTACTAAAATGCACCAGTTAGAAGGTGAAAGTTAAACCAAATAGTGTGAGAAAATGTATGCAATGCATATATCTAGCAAAGACCTGTACCCAGATAATATATAATGGTCCCAACAAAATACCAAGAAAAAGGCAAATAGGCCAATAAAAAATGGGTAAAAACCTTGTTCAGGCTCTTCAAATGAGGATGTGCCAGTAGTCAATATGCATATTACGAGATGTTCAAATGCTTATTCATCAGAGGAATGAAAGTTAGGCACAATTACACAGCCAGCAGAATGGGCAAAATAAAAATGACACAATACCAAAGTTTATTAAAGACGTAGATCAATGGAAATTTCTGTGCATTTCTTTTGGGAATGTAAATTGGTAAAATTACTTTGGAAAATTGTGCTGTAATACCTACTAACATAGAACATACATTTACTGAACCAATTACCATGAAGTAATTCCTCTTTACTCCAGAAATGCATGTGCGTGCACATGTATAAGGATGGTTGTGGAAGCATTATTTATAATAACCGAACACTGGAAAAAATAAAAACATCCACAACAGGAGAATGCATAAACAAATTGTGGTATATTAAAGAATAGTGAACAAACTTTACAACATACAACAAAACAGATGAAATTCCAAATATAATTTGAATAAATAAAGCTAGTGATAAAAAAGTATATATGATTCCGTTTATATAAAGTTTAAAAAATAGGCCACACAAAATATAATGTTTCAAAATGCATACTCGGTAAAACTACAAAAAAGGAAGAAAGCATTTATTTACCATTGCCATCAAAATATTGGTTGTATGCAGTTGGGAGGAAAAGAATTTTTAATTGCAAAGAGTCATGCAGGGATCACCTGAAATGCTGGCAATATTTTACCTCTTGGCCTGGTAGGCATTATGCAAGGATTCCTTTAGAATAATTTATTGAACAGTGCATACCTTTTTGTGCACATTATTTATCCATATATATTTCATAGTAAGAAGTGTAAAATGTTTTGTTTTTTTTAATAAATTTATTTTTATTTTTGGTTGCGTTGGGTCTTTGTTGCGGTGCACGGGCCTCTCATTGCAGGGGCTTCTCATTGCAGTGGCTTCTCTTGTTGTGGAGCCTGGACTCTAGGCGTACAGGCCTCAGTAGTTGTAGCATGTGGGCTTAGTAGTTGTGGCACGTGGGCTCAGTAGTTGTGGCACACAGGCTCAGCATTTGTGGCTCACGGGCTCCAGAGCACAGTCTCAGTAGTTGTGGCACACGGGCCTAGCTGCTCCGCAGCATGTGGGATCCTCCTGGGCCAGGGATCGAACCCGTGTCCCCTGCATTGGCAGGCGGACTCCCAACCACTGCGCCACCGTGGAAGCCCCGTAAAATGTTTTTTTAAAACTAAAATGTATATGCGATTCATTAAAAGATGTTTCAGATTAAGTGGGCATTCTGATTCTGAAAGGAAGATTGACAGGTGCAGTGAGAATGACACATTGTGTCATGATAAGTAAATTAAGCCAGTTTTTGTTTTGAAAAGTTAATTTCTAAATAGATCAGTTAAGGGGATATTAACAAGGAAAATAGTTTAGTTTGAATGAGGACCACAAAGTCTGAGTGGCAGTTATAATAAATAATTATGTTTAAAATTAGAGTCAAAGACATAGTTTCTGAAGAAGACATCTCACATCCAGAGATAGTATGCTCTTCTTTACTATCATTTGCTCATTATTATTCTTAATTGATTTCATATATATTTTATACATTGACTATGTCACAATTCACCTGATTATTATTTATTTAAATATAGTTTAACCTTTTTAAAAAGTTTTCTAGTTAAAAGGAAGTTTGTATTTTCTCTTAATGTGATATCAGTCTGTTCAAATGTCTGTAATATGTGAGGACCTGATGACAGTCAAACATTTAAGCCTACTGTTTTTTTTTTTTTTTTGGCCAGTTTACGCTATTGTGAAACAAGGAATGAATACCGTTGTTTTTTTTTAAAGAACAATTTTGACACATGTCCCCTTAAGAGGTCACAGATTTAGCTAAAAGGAACATATTCACCCATAACTTCATAAGTTAACCAGAAAAGCCATGAAATTTTTATCACTAAATTTCACATACATCATATTCTCTAATTAAAATGCTCAGGATTAAGATAGTCTAGGGAACACTGCACTGTCTTTTTATTTTTAAGATAATCCTGTCTTCTAATAGAGCCTTTCTGTGTTTAGTTTGTTGATAGATTAATAAGCTCGATGTGAATTAAAAGTTCTGTGCTTAAATGCTATGTTTGACAAATTTAAATAGATTTCTTCACTGAAGGATTCCTCATACTCTTCTATTTGCTAGTGTATACCTTAACTCTCGAAGAAAAAAATTTCAAATATATTTGACCATAGAATTTTTTCAAGTAAGTTTTTAATCGGCCAGGATTTGTAGACTATGCCTTGGTAAAATTGAACTTATTCCAGGTAACAACAACAGCAATCATTTCTATTATTCTTTTTATAATAAATGTCATAAAACAAAGACTATTTTATCTATTACTTTTGGTGGCTTTCTTGATTTACTTACTTCAGTTCTTTTTTAATGCTATCATGTATATTTTACAAAGATCCTGGCTTATCTGTTAGTATACTTCTCAAACTTCTTATCTCATCTTGGTAACTGAGAAGTTATGCATGAAAGAATTGAATCATGAGAGTTTGGAATTAACATGGCTGTCATGAATGATGAATATTTTATACTAGTTAAGACATCTTTTATCATAACTGTACCAACTAGGCATACTTATATATCTGTTGGTCCTAGGAGTCAGTGGTTGCTTGGGAAATGCTGTTATACCTGTAAGTTTCCCAGGGGTGCCGTGTGCTTAAGATTAAAAGAGATAAACTAAATTTACATGGATATCTCTTAGGTAACCAGCTATGTGTTTGAAAAACATATTCTAAATCATGAATCTGAGCTAAAGGCATGGAGCCATATCCAGTGTTTTGTACTAGATGTAGATGGTTCCATATATTTACTATTTTTTTTTTATTTTGAGGTTTTTAAGATTGGATACTTAAAGAGAGAACTTTTTGTAAGCTTGCTTAGTTCCAGTGGAAGTGTTTATTTGGCTTTATAAATGAGTACATGTCAATTATGCATCAATTGACAGTTAAGAGAGTATTGAGATTTATTATGAGAGATGCTGTGTAATCAATTTTAAATTACAGGACACTAATATAATTAGATTTTTAACACATAAAAATTGTAAGGAATATTTAAGCACTTAATCAGAATTTTAAAAGCCAGTGATAACAAGTTAATAATTGTGACAGCTAATAGAGTATCTAAATAAATGTCACTATTTTTATTAATTGATATTTAATTTGCTGTAGCTTGCCTTGGTAAATGTTAATTAAATGCCAGAAAATTCCTTATAATTTTAACATATTAATAATCTTATAATTATGCCTTTATTGCTTACATAATTATAAGTTAATTACACAGCTACTAGATTTACTGTACCCTTTATAGAGAGCTCAGGACTGTTCATTTTTCTCCACAGGTCAATAAATTTGATTGCCTGGTAACCACTGTAGGTCATAGAACATCAAAACTATTTGTGAATGAATATACATTTCCATACAACACTCTGAATATTACATATTAAATCAAGAAAAACGAAATAATGGAAATCTGCCATTATTCCTTTTATTAATCTATTACCTTTTACCTTAGAAAATATGTATTGATATGGAAGAAAACATGGGAATTGCTTGTCTTTCACAAACTTTTCTAAAATGGTATATATGAATAGTATTTTCTTTCAATGTGCTTTCATATGTGTAGTCTGATTTTATATATACAAGAACCTTATAAAGTTCAGTTATCCTTATTTTACTAATAAGGAAACTGATTTAGAGATTAAATGACTTTCCCAATATAATTCCATATTACTGTTGCTTACACACACACTGACCTTTGTCACTCTTCAGTCCCTTGTATTTTCACCCCCACTTCCTCCCAACTATCAATTTCCAATCTAGGTACATTGCTACAACCCTGTTTACCTCTCTTTCTGGTAGACAACTAAACATTATATGAAGAAAAAACCATAAATATGGTCATTGGTTCTTCAAAAAAACCATGTTTCTATCAGCTTTTCACCACTGTGGTCAAAGCTGGTAATGAAGAGGCCATGACTTACTCATCTTTGGATGATTAGCTGAGGCTCTATCACAGGACATGTAGTATTTGATGCAAAAGTATAAATGAATTCAAAACTTGTAGAAGTTTTGTTCAAGTTAGGTCCATTTCCTCTTTCTCCTGGTGGTTATAGCAGAACATCATCTCCCCCCAGTCCTCAGATTTTAAGTCTGCTGCTCTCTTACCAGTTTGACAATTTTGTCTCTTAGAGAGAGACCTTCTACAACCAGTCTCTCAAATCTGCCTCTCATTCTCAAATTTCAGCCTATTCTCATCTCATTCTTTCTTATTGCAAAAGAAGAGATACTGTTTTTTAAGGTGGATCCTCCATTTATGTTCTTGATCATTTCTATTTACATCTAGTGCTTATAGCCAACCACTGATTTCATAAAATGTGAAATAAAAAGCACGTAAAAAGCACAAATAAAAAGCACATACCACTAATTAAGCAATAAACAACACAATTTGCATGTCACAATCACTAAATAGAGGTGAAACCTCATTATTTATTTTATACTTACAGAAATATTTGTTATAATAGACACATTTGGATTGCATTTTTTTAAAATAATGTAATTGCGTATTCTAAAGGTAACAATAACTCAACACCATGGAGACATTAATTAATACATAATATTAGTCTTTTTCAACATATTGCATCATGATATAATAGGAAAAAATGGAATGGATATTATGACATCTACAGTCCAAATTGTGCACTGGAAAATGAGATAAATGGATTAGAAAGCTTTTGTGGCCTTTTCAAATTCCAGGTTTAAAAATTAAACTATTTGTCCTTCTACTGTACATAATATAAGATTAGAATAGATTGTTAAATAAGCAACAATCACTTCTTCCATATTCTCATCCTTGATTTTATAAAATAGTGCTTTATTCATGTTGAAGCAAGTTTTATCAGGGTCATTCTTGCATCACATGAAAAAGTCTGCATGTTCTGATGATGGAAGAGACCAAGTTTTACAGCAATCAGTGCAGAACCTACTACTCTGCCCAGTTTCCAATTTTCTTCATAATTTCATGTCACACTACTTGTTCAATATACTTTCTCAGTTCTCTTCAACATATAATTAGATTTCTTATCTCATACTGCTTCCATAACTTGCAAATCTATAGCTTTGACCAAAAAGACCCTATCTACTCACCTCTGAGTGTTCAAATGATTCTCATTTTTTGAAGACCCAACCACGTCTTATATTTTATCATCTTTATGACACATTATTGACAACTCTGGCCTTCACTGATCTTCAACACTGATGTTCCACAGTAAATACTCTTTATTTAATTGATTACCCCTTTTATATTACTTGTCTTGTGCATTTAAAATTTTTTCCAAACTGTATCATTAGACCCTTCAGATTAATGACCAGGACTTCTGTTTCTGTTTTATCTCTAACACTCCCCAGCATTGTATTATGTATATAGCAGGCAGTAGGCATTGTTCAATTTAATTCTTGTTTGAATCTTGTACTAGTGCAGCATTTTTAATTCTGTGGTTCTTTAATGAAAGTGAATTACCTAGAAGTTTGTTGAAATATGGTCTCTTCTGGCCTGCCCTGGATCTGAGAACCATGGAGTAAGGGCCAATACTCTTTAAAAGGAGCCTCACTAAATCTTATACAGCGTATAGGCTGCAGGTGACTGAGTTTGGATGTAGATTTCTAATACATAAATATTACTTCTCACCTTATTTTAATGTTGATGAGCATCAAAGGGGAAATGATCCTGCAATTCATCAAACATTTTTGGAATTTTTAGACTAATTAACAGGATATTATTAGGATAAGTATATGTACTTCTAATTCCAAATATGCCTTCTCCGTGGGTAACATTTAGAATATGACAAAAAGAAAGTATGTAACACCAGTGAAAGATCTTTTGACGATCTCATTTTTTGTGTGCTTTGAAATCTAGTCTGTATAGTGAAAGAAACACTTTTCATGCTCAACAGCAAATTAATTTCAAAAAATTAAAATAGACCTATTCCAAAAAAAGACATTATTAAAGAAAATTCAGTGTATATCACTTAGTTCTTCCTAAAGATTTTTTTTTTTTTTTTTTTTTTTTTTTTTTTTTACTTTTTTAAGAGAGGAAGAAACTTATACTAAATATAATTGAAAGGAAAAATGGAATTATCCTGTTTGTCTTTATTTTGCTTTCCTATGGGTAAAAGTCACAAATCATTTTGTGAATTTTATCAAGGAAAAAATGTGTCTTAATAGATTGCCTAGGTGAAGCTCCATTCTAGAGTAAAAATTAAATTTTATGAGAAACCAATTTCTCTAAAGATTTACAGCTTAAAAATGATTTTTAAAAATCCCTAATCATTACTGTTAGTTTAACTCAGGCAGCAGCTATCAATCCAGAGTTTCATGAACATTCTTTGCAGAGGAAGTTGATCCATAGATATAAACGTCAATTTTAATTTCTTGCCTTTTGTTGTGTAGAGATAATATGCTTTCCAGGTATGTATTTAATTTGTAATTTATATTTATACCATTCTGAAATTCATGCGGTAGGCTCATCCTGGTACAAAGTTACCTTTCCCATAGGACTGGACATTTATACACTGTAAATGAACAGCTGCACAGTGTACTGGTTTCCAAGGCTCACATTAGTACAACGCTAATCCATGTATATTTGCAAATTGTTATGATCATTGCTCAGAAATGGCATCAGTTGCAGCTGCAGCATTCTGAAAATATTTCAGACTTATGATGGCTAGAACAACAACACAAAAATTATAATCATCTGACATCCATCACCACTGCTCTTTCACTTGATTACACCAGTCAACAAATCCTGGGCAGGAAGACAGTGAAATAGGGAACAGCACAAGTCTTATCTACTAAAGAAATTATTATCTTTCTCTCAGATTTTCACCATTCCAAGTTTCTACCATCTTCCTTCTTAAATTTCAAACAGTATCCAATACACAAACAGAATAAGAAGAAATATGATTTTTTGAAATGTCCATTAATGTGCTACTTCTTAAGAACTGAATCAACAAAGAACTTCTAAGAAAACCTAGTCCCAGGTAATGTGAGGTTGTTATGAAATATTAGTCTAAATATGATTTTGTTTTTAGTATAAACATATTTATCTGCTTCTTTTTCTCTTTTCATCCCCCCTCTTTGTTTTCTTTTTACAGGAAGATTTATCCTCAATGTACAGGGTAGACAGGATTTCTTTTTCAATGCTGCTGTTTTTATCTTGTGTCTCCTAATCCATATATTATGGCTAAACAGTTGTCTACTGCAGGCTATTTTGATAATTGATGTCTATGAAGTCACTATAGAAATTCAACCTAAAGCATTTTTTTTAAGTCTCAGTTGTAACCTTAGTGTTACTAGTTTTTCTTTAATCTCTCAAACAAGCAGAGCAACTTTATAAGATCCAACACCAAGCAAAGTGCTTTTACTTAACATATGCTAAATGAATGTGGAATGAACTAATGAAAGAATATTTAATTGGATGACATGTTATAAAAGTATACTGTGTCTTTTCAAATTAGGATCCAATTAGACAAAAAATCCTAGTATTATAACATGTAATATAAAACCTTTCATTGGCTGACCTTTGCTTGTTTATTATCCTGCTTGCAAACCATCTTTTCATTATTTGCCACACCATATATTATGTCTGAATATCCTTAGGTTTTAAGTGTAGTATTTCATGGCTTGTGCATGATGTTCTCTCTGAGAGAATTCTATTCGCTAGTAATATATCTATCTCAAATGATTCTTTCTCCAGAAAACCATTTAAACCATACAATTCAATTTAAAAAAATTTTTTTAGTAAGGTTACAGAGTTGGACAACCACTACCAGTATCTAATATAGAACATTTTCATCACTACAGTTTTGATTCTCTTAATTTCTTTGTGTAGATTTGTGTTACCATCTGATTTCACTTTTTTATTCAAATACATCTTAATTCCCACCTGCCCTCCTTTGTATGGCTATTGTATAATGTTTGCATTGTGTAATGTGATACAAATTACATATATATTACATATATATATGTATTATATGTATATATATACCTCCAATAGCACAGATACATTGTTTTATTAAATTTTCAATTATTTAAGAGAAGGGAGAAGAAATATGTAATTTTACTATCTTTTATAACCACCTACATAATTTTTTTAACTAGCACTCTTTGTTTTTTCATGTGGCTTTGAATTTATGTCTGCTATCAGTTGCTTTCAACCTGAAGAATTTTCTTTGATTATTTCTTGTAACATAGATATGATAGCAATGCATTATCTTTATTTAATTTTCATTTTTGAAAGACTCTTGGTGTTTGTTTGTTTTTTTACCTTTAGAACTTTAAATATGTTGCCCATGACTTTCTGGTCTCCATTGTTTTTGATGAGAAGTCTGACTCTTCTAATTTGGTTTCTCTCACATGTGATGAGTTGTTTTTCTCTTTCTGCTTTCAAAATATTTTCTTTATTGTTAGCTTTCAACATTTAACTGTGATGCATATGAGTGTAGATCTTTTTGTGTTTATCTTATTCGAACTTCATTATATTTTTGGATGTGTAGATCAATATTTTTCATCAAATTTGGAATATTTTCAGCCGTTGCTCCCTCAAATATTTTTCTGCCCTTTTTTCTCTCTCTTCTCCTTTTGTATTATGCATATATTGATTTTCTTAATGATGTCCCACATTTTTCTGAGGCTCTATTTATATTGCTTTATTTTTATCTCTTCTTAAGATTGATAATTTCTATAATCTTTCTTCAGGTTTGCTAAATCTTTGTTTTGCCTGCTCAAATCTACTACTGAACATTTTGATTAACTCTAGAATTTCTATTTAGTTCTTTATTATAATTTTTATCTCACTATTGATATTCACTGATTGTTGAGATATTGTCAGCATGAATTCCTTTAATTCTTTAGACATGGTTTGCTTTAGGTCTTGGAACAAATTAATCCTAGCTGCTTGGAAATCTATTGACAAAGTTCAAAATCTAGTTCCCACAGAAACGTTTCTATTGTATGTTTTGTTTTGTTTTTTCATTTGTTTGACATACACTTTTAAGAACTTTGCACGTCTCATAATTTTTCAGTTGAAAATTATATCTCAAGATAATATAATGTCAGGACTATGGAGACTGATTCCCACCCACAGACACCTATAGGGAGTTGTCATTTTTGTTGTTGTTGTTTGATTGGTCATTTGTTTATTTGTCTAGTGACTTGGTTGAACTGAAACTATGATGTTTATTTTCCCTGCAGTTTGAATCTTCTGGTACCCCTTCTTAGACTTTTCTTTTTTTTTTTTTTTGCTTGTTTTTATCTTTTAGCATGGCTACCAATGGTTCTTCTTTTGTCAGCATAAGCCACTTATTGACCATTGAGTGTGTTGAAGCCTCCTGACCAGTTAGGTTTCTACTCTTTAATGTTGGATATGTGTGTGGCTTGTGTGCTGTTAACACAGTCAGTTTTTGGCAAACATTCATCCAGGGACTAGTAGCCTGGATGTTCTCATTCTGATTACTTCTGAGAGGGCATAGCCTTGGGCATACACACAGTCTTCCAGACTATCAAGAGTGCATGTGATTTTATTTTTAAACAAATAAACTTCCTAGAAGTTGTTCCTTGGTTAGAGTAGCCTAATGCTTAGGCAACATTGATCAGAGGTTGTAGTTAAGTCCCCTGTGCCAGTTGTTTTCTGCCCCCTGTTAATAGGTAAGTGTGAGATTTAGGAATTGTTTCCACATCCTGTTCTGAGATTGAGCAGCCTAGTGAATGTGTACAATCTTCATGATTCCCAGGGTTGAGTGTGATCTCAAGGGGTCCCTCTATTGCTCTCTGTTATATTTATGATTGCTCTGCCATTTTGCTTGTTTCTATCAGTATTATGGAGCTACCAGACCCTCTTAATTGCTCTCTCCCAGGATCTTCATGGTTTGTGACAATGAAGGGAACATCAGTCCTGTTGCCAGTGCTCACCCAGAGTGTTTTTGCAACATGGGGCTGAGGAGGACAAGATAAACTAGTGTCCTTCCCCTTTTGGGGAGAAATCACAGCCCTAGACCGGGAGCTAGAGGGAGGGGGAGCTCCCTTTTTGCTACACTCACCCAGGGTAGAGTTTCCATATGCAGGTCTGGGGAGCAGCATGGGAGTACGTTGTGGATCACATACCACAGTCACTTGTTTTCTAACTAAGATCTAGCATATCTTCTTGAGTGGATTTTTCTGTATTTGCTGTAAATCCTTTAGACAATTTCCAGAGATTTTAAAATGTTTTTGCTGTAGTTATTTCTAGGTAAAGGCTTGCTGCTGTTGTTGGAGACAGTGTCATCAAGGTCCTCGCTCCACCACTCTAGAAGAAAAAACAGGGTTTATTGCAGCAGTGTGAGGCTTTTGTTTTGCCTTGTTTTGGTTCATCATTACTTTACTGACATACCCATCATAGTAAAAGGCCACTTGGTAAAAATCGTATGATTGGATAATCACTTTCAAAAATGTAGTAGTCACTTGCTAAAAACTCATGTTTAATTTTAATAGTTTAGGCTTTGTAAAAGCACAAATGAATAGGTTATAAAGTTAACTCGTTGACTTGCCACTTTATTTGGTCTCATTTCCCATGTATGTTTAACAAAGAATATTGATGCTTTTATTTGTCTTCTTTTATATCATTATCATTTCCATGATTCATTACTGAATCATCATTCCTAGAGGGAATAAAATATTCTTGTATTTTAATACAATTTTATCAAATCATCCAGCAGCATATCAAAATAATAATATAACACGATCTAGTAGGGCTTATTCCAGGAAGGTAAGGGTTTCTCTTTATTAATCTGTCTATTAACATAATTCTGTATAGCAGTAGACCAAAATTTTAAGAAAGTATATGATTATCTTCTTAGATTCTAAAAACTCAGTGATGAGACGCACACTTCCTAAAAGTCTCATTAAAACACTTCCTCGTAAGGAATGGTTCTGATGAACCTAGGGGCAGGGCAGGAATAAAGATGCAGACATAGCGAATGGACTTGAGGACACGGAGAGGGGGAAGGGTAAGCTGGGACGAAGTGAGAGAGTGGCATGGACATATATACACTACCAAATGTAAAATAGATAGCTAGTGGGAAGCAGCCGCATAGCACAGGGAGATCAGCCCGGTGCTTTGTGCCCACCTAGAGGGGTGGGAGGGAGATGCAAGAGGGAGGGGATATGGGATATATGTATACATATAGCTGATACACTTTGTTATACAGCAGAAACTAACACACCATTGTAAAGCAATTATACTCCAATAAAGATGTTAGAAAAAAGAAAAAAAAATTTGTTTAGTTAAATAAATAAGATAAACAGCCCTGGCTATTTCTGTCTTCACTGGTAACTGCAGAAGTTTGAACAAGCGCAAAAGTATAATTCTTCTGCATTTCTGTAAATGCCGCCTGCTGACCTAAATGGAATATTCGTTTGCCTATACTAAACATCATATAAAAAATTTATCACTGAAAAACAAATACTTCCTCACAAAAATATTTTGTAAGCATACTTGAGTTATCTATTTATTTACTTATTATTTCAATCAACACAAATGTTAGCAACAAATCTAATGAGGAAACTATGAAGGCTTCTCCGACAAAGTCAAGGAGGAATGTAAAGATCTCCTTTATCACCGCAATCATTTAAAAGTCTTCTATATGTATATAAAAGAAATGAGGGGTAAAAATTAGACAGGAAGAAATAAAACTATTCTTATTTACAGATGATATTACCGTTTACCTCAAATACCCAAGAGACTTAATTAACACTACAAATGATATGATAATTCAATAAAGAGGTGGGCAGCAACAACCCGTGAGGTAATACAATTAAGGAAACAAATCTGTCTATACAAGCAAAAGAAAATACCTAGGAATCAATAAGAAATGTACAAGATCTATTGGAAGAACAATTTTAAATGCTACTAAATGTCACAAAAGAAGAGTCAAACCAACAGAAAGACATGAGTGTTTTTGGCTAAAGTGGCATGGCAGGTAGAAGTGAGCTCTAAGCCATAGGTGATTAGTTAACTGAATAGTCAATCTGTTTGGTGACCAGATATTTTCTCACAGTGACTGAGTGGTTGCCTGACATCTCTACTTGATCACACTAATGGGCCAGTAGAACACAGTCCTCGTTTAAGCAAACAGTAAAAAACAAACATATCTGTACTATGAAGCCATATTAGAATTTCAGAGGAAGACGTCTCCCTAGGCACTGAAGTGTAGTTGTGGGGCTGGGTAACTTTCTTTTTAAACAACATGCTTGAACTTCATAGAAATCCCCCCCCCCCCCCCGCCATCACCAACCCACCCAGGCATGTAATAGTTGATGTTTAATAACTCTTAGAAAAAATAAAAATTCTCTAAAGCACTAGATTGTCTTCTAGTATAAGAGAGTATATATAGTCTAATCTTACAAATAAGTTTAGTGCACTCTATTTACTGATGTTAAAAAAAAAATTGACTTGCTTATAAGGTTAATTAACTATATTTTTTAAAGGTATTCATCTTTCTGAATAAATAATGTCCGAATATAGTGCCTCCATGTTTGGGTAATGTTAATAAAGCATTTTCTTTTTCCGGAGTCCGGAATAGAAATGCTTCTGTGGTTCTGCTTTTACAGAGGAAATTTATTGTATTAGGCCACAGCTGTAAATTTTCTCCCTCCAATCCTATAAATTTCTTCCAAATGTTTAATGGTTTATAACTGTAATTATTCTTGTGTGCCAACATTAAACTTTAAAAAGTTTAATTTGGAGACTATTCAGAGAAACTCATCTTTTTTACAGCCTCATAAATAGTTCTTTGATGAAATGAGCAGAGGCTCTGTGTCTGCCTGAGGTGAATACAAATGACACCATGACATAGCCTGTCCTTATGAAGAGGAAACAAATGCACTGATGTTGAAAGTGATCAGCTGGTGCTTAACAGCAATGGGGAGTAATATGTTCAAAGGTGGGAAATGACATAGTTCTCAAGCTTTATGTCTTTCTCCTTCTCCTCCTCCTTCTCCTTGCCCTCTTTCTTCTCCTTCTTATTTTTCTGAAAGTTCTCAAAATTACCAACTAGTTCTAAGAAACAGAGGATGGTGTAGATGTAGGCACCACAAATTCCTAATCCAGAATATTTAGTTCATGGCTTCTTTTTAGTCAATATATTTCAGTGCCATTTTTGAATACTCTGCAATGGAGAGTACATAGCTATATTATATATTGCTAAGAATATATCTTCTTTGCAAAGTTCATTTGCTTTATCATATCATTTCAAGAAACTGAGGTGAATGAGAAATTCTTCAGCTTCAGTGTAGGCTATGGACATTGAGATAAATATTGAAAACTCTCAAGTAAACAGTTGTACATAGAATGTTTCCAAATGTGAATTTATACACAGTAGTTCTTTAAGTTCAATTAAGATAGAATACCCAGTTGATTTTCTTTAATTAAATTCAAGGAAAAAAATTGAAAGCTTCTCACCTACAGGTATATAGAAAGACATGGGCATACCCTGGAAAAGATTAAAGTTTCCGTTTTTATTTTTAAATTATTAATTACTATGTTTAAATATATATTTTAACACAAAACAATGCATTTTCATTTTGTATAATTGCTTGAATTGAAAACATTCAAATTAATTTATGATATATTAATATACTACCTTAATTGAAAAAGTATTTAAGATGACAAATACTAAAATACATATCAATTATTTCTTCTATATAGGCATTATATACACATATTTGTAACATATGCATTTTTCAAATTTTAAAGTTAATACACAATTAAAGAAAAAATATAGAAAAATAGATGTAAGCACAAAACAACAAAACAGTCTATTTTCCTTTCCAAAGTTGTCTGCTTACTCTATAGGTATGATTCAAATATGATTAAGATAATAAATTTGTTTTAAGACACTAATTTTGTGGTAATTTATTATAGCAGCAAAAGCAAACTAATACAATAAAAATGCAGCATAGGTAATATAATATATGTAAAGGTACAATATATGACAAATATGGCACAAAGGTTGGGAGGGGAGAAATGAAGGTATAGTATTATAAATTTCTTACCATATACATTAGTATAAAATCATTTAAAGGTGGTTATGATAAATTAGGTGTATATTATAAATCCTGCAGAAACCACTAAAATAACAACAACAAAAGAGTTATTGATAAAAAGCCAACAATGGGATGAAGTAGAATCACAAAAAATTATAAGATGAGATCAATGGTAAACATATAGCAAGATGATCGATTTAAAGATAAAGATGTCAATAATCACATTAAATGTAAATGCACACTGATTAAAAGTCAGACATTGTCATAGTGAATAAAACACCAAGGTGTACTTATATGTTGTGTATAAGAAATGTACTGAGACATAAATTTAAAGATATGTATGGAAAAAAGATACACTGTGGTAACACTAATTATAAAAGGATGATATTAACATCAGGCAAAGTAGATTATAGAGCAAAGAATATTCCCAGAAATAAAAGGTTATTTCATAATGGTAAGAAGTTAATTATTCAAGGGGTAATAACAATCCTAAAGATTTATGCATGTAACAGAGCTTCAAAATACATGAAGCAAAAACAGTAGAATTAAAAGCAGGAAAAGCCAAAGCTACAATTATAAGAACAGATTTTAATATTCTTCTCTCAATAATAGACCAAGTAAACAGAAATTCTCTAAGGTTATAGAAGATTTGATCAATACTACTAACAAAATTAAACTAATTGACATTTATAGATTCTCAATCAATGGCAGAATACACATTCTTTTCAAGGATACATGAACCACTTGCCAAAATAAACCATCTTCCAGAACACAAAGCATGTTATGTTTCAATTGTTTAAAAGGATTCAAGACATACAAAGTAGATCTCTGATTAAAATGGAATTAAAAGATAAATCAACAACTTAAGAATTTCTGAACAATCCAAACATGAAAGCATAAAAATGAAAATCAAAAAGTGTTCTGAATTGAATGAAAATGAAAATACAATATAACAAGATTTGTGGGGTGCTGCTAAAGCAGTACATAGAAGGAAACTAGTAGCAATAAATGCCTATAATATTGTAGAAAAGCAAAAAAAACAATCAGTGACCTCAGTTTCCATGCTAAGACACTACAAAGATAAAACAAATTTAAATGCAGATAAGTATAAAAAGAAATAACATCAGAATGGAAATATGAAATTAACGAAAAGTAGAGAAAATCACTGAAATTGAAAGCTATTTGAGAGTATCAATAAAAATTTCTAACTAGACTGACCAGAAAAAAATGGAGAAAACATAAACATCTCCAAAATCAGGAATGAGAGAGATGACATCACCATAGATTCTACAAATAATAAAAGTATAAGTTAATAAAATTATGGACAATATTATATCAATAATTTTTAAAACTTAGACTGGAAAATTCCTTGAAAGGCACAACATATTGCAATAGCACACTCAAAAAGAAATTGATAACATAAATCTTTCTATCTATTTTAAAAATTGAATTTGTACCTAGAAACTTTTCCATAAAGAAAACTCCAGACCCAAATGTTTTCAATGATGAATTTTACCAAGCATTTAAGGAAAACATAATAAAAATTATATACCACTTTTCCAGAGAATAGAAGAAAAGGGAATTCCCAATTAATTCTATGAGGTAAATATTACCCTGATATTACAATTAGAAAAAAGACATGAAAATAAAATAAAACTGCAGACTAATACTCTTCATGAACATAAGGGCAAAAATTCTTAACAAATATTTAGAAAAAGAAATCTAACAATATACAGAAATATATGATACTCATGAACATGTGGGATTTATCATAGGAATAAAACTTGGTTTAACACATAAATAATCAAAATGTAATTCACCACATACGCAACTTTTTTTAAAAAGAAAAACTATGTGATCTTCTAAATAGATATAGAAAAAGCACAAACCCAACATCCACTCACATGAAAATCTCTAAGAATAGTAGGGAACTTTCTCAACCTGATAAAGGGCATCTAAAAAAAAAAAAAAGCCTACAGCTAACATCATACTTAATGGTGAGAAACTGAATTCCTTCTCTGTAAAATTGGTAGCAAGATAAAAATATCTGCTCTTACCACTCCTATCTATCATGGTACTAAAAGTCCTAGCTAGTGAAATAAGAGAAACAAAGAAAATTAAGATCATATAGATAGGAAAGAAAGAAATAGCACTTCTTAATTGCAGACAACATGATTATGTAGAAAATACCAAGCAATCTACAAAAAATATCACAGAACCTAGTAAGTGGGTTTGGTAAGGTCACAGAATAAAAGGTCAACATAAAAAAGTCAGTTATATTTCTATTTCCTGGCAATGAACAATTGGAAACAAACTTTTTTTTTTCTAAAACATCATTCGATAGCTCCTTTAATCAACAGACATATCACACCATCTTTGAATTCTCTCTGCCATCATTGTTGTTTTTCCCATTGGCTGATATCTTTCTGGCACACTTGTTAGAAAGAGGAGGCTTGTTTAACCTCTCTGAGCGGAAGAGCCCTTTCCTTATTGGAATTTAATTAAATGTGTTTTCCCTGATACTCCTTGCTGGGTTTCACTATTTCACTATTCATATCAGCATAAATCAAATCAAGAATTAGAATCACATAGTAGGTTAAACAGGGAGAGTGTAATATAAAAAACTATGAAACTGCTAAAGGAGTGACTATAATTGTAAGGAAACTTTATATGGTAGCTGAGGGATGAGGGGTAGTAGTCAAGAAAGGCCAAACGTGGAAAAGTTCGACTTTGTTGGAGAATTTTTTTTTTTTTAATTTTATGTTGGAGTATAGTTGATTAACAATGTTGTGTTAGTTTCAGGTGTACAGCCAAGTGATTCAGTTATAATATACATGTATCTACTTTTTTACAAATTATTTTCCCATTTAGGTTATTACAGAGTATTGAGCAGAGTTCTTTTGCTATACCATAGGTCCTTAATGGTTATCTATTTTAAATATGGCAGTGTGTACATGTCAATCCCAAACTCCCAATCTATTCTTCCCTTCCACCCTTTCCCCCAGTAACCATAAGTTTGTTCTCTAAATCTGAGCCTGTTTCTGTTTTGTAAATAGGTTCATTTGTATCATTTTTTTTTTAGATTCCACATATAAGTGATATCATATGATATTTGTCTTTCTCTGTCTGACTTACTTCACTTAGTATGATAATCTCCAGGTCCATCCATGTTGCTTCAAATGGGGTTATTTCATTCTTTTTAATGGCTGAGTAATATTCCATTGTATATATGTACCACATCTTCTTTATCCATTCATCTGTTGATGGACATTTAGATTGCTTCCATGTCTTGGCTATTGTCAACAGCACTACAATGAATGTTGGGGTACATGTATCCTTTTGAACCATGTTTTTCTCTGGATATATGCCCGGGAGTGGAATTGCTGGATCATATGGCAGCTCTGTTTTTAGTTTTCTAAGGAACCTCCATACCGTCCTCCGTAGTGGTTGTACCAATTTACATTCCCACCAACAGTGTAGGTGGATTCCCTTTTCTCCACACCCTCTCCAGGATTTATTGTTTGTAGATATTTTTGATGATGGGAAAAACTTTAATTCGGCCTACTGAATAGCAGAGTTCATTGGTTTGCCCAGGCCAGAGCTGGTCTGCAGTCACTGTACAAACAGGAAGCAACATCACTGTACTGGTGGTGGAGCAGCTTGCTGTGAACACTCTAGAAAACTGTGGCACAGGGACCCACTAAGGAATCACTGTGCAGATGTAGGTGGGAGGTCTTTCTTCCATGTACATCGCTTGCGGAAGGCTATTTACCAAGCCTGACCACAGCGTTAGGGCAGAGATTCACCGGATGTGAATTCAACCGGATATTTCAAGTCCACACATTAACCTACCAAACAGCTGTAGGAAACAGCTAAAGGATGGTTTCCTCCCACAGTGTCTCTCCAGCGCCCTCTACTGAGAAGCATAGCATGCAGCTCACCATACAGAAGGGATGCTTAAAGAATTCTGTCCGTTATGTCTGCACATATATTGAAGGGCACATTTGGAGCATACAGGCAATAAATTGATAACTGGCATACCATTTATTTTGTGTTTATTTATTTATTTTTTTTTTTTGGCTGTGTTGGGTCTTGCTGTGCACGGGCTTTCTCTAGCTGTGGCGAGGAGGGTCTACTCTTCATTGCTGTGTGTGGGCTTCTCATTGTTGTGGCTTCTCTCGTTGTGGAGCACAGGCTCTAGGCGCACGGGCTTCAGTAATTGTGGCACACAGCCTCAGTAGTTGTGGCTCACAGGCTCTAGAGCACAGGCTCAGTAGTTGTGTCACAAGGGCTTAGTTGCTCCGCGGCATGTGGGATCTTCCCAGACCAGGTATTGAACCCGTATCCCTTTCATTGGCAGGCAAATTCTTTTTTTTTTTTTTTTTTTTTGCAATATGCCGGCCTCTCCCTGTTGTGTCCTCTCCCGTTGCGGAGCATAGGCTCCGGACGCGCAGGCTCAGCGGCCATGGCTCACAGGCCTAGCCTCTCCGCGGCATGTGGGATCTTCTCAGACCGGGGCACAAACCCGTGTCCCCTGCATCGGCAGGCGGACTCTCAACCACTGCGCCACCAGGGAAGCCCTGGCAGGCAAATTCTTAACCACTGTGCCACCAAGGAAGTCCTGGCATACCATTTAAAATCTTACATCCTGGAGTTTACATAGATCAAAGAGAGAGTTGGTTATGCATTCATGTGCTACGTAACTATATTTCCCAAGCCAATACGAGTTATTAATTTTCCAGACATAGTCAAAATGAGGAATTAAAAAGAACTTAAAAAAATTATATCCATCTCTTTTCATCAACACAACAAATTTACCGTGATCACTACCTTTGCCGCCTGCATTCTCACACTGTTCTTTCATTCCTTTTCTTTTGTCCTTTGTATTCCCATAACTTTATACAACTTTCCCTTTCTGTACGCAACCTCATCCCCTTTACCTTCTGGATTTCTTCATGACCTCATCATCTCTTAATTTTTAAAACAGATTTATTGAGGGATAATTGGCATAAGATAAACCGTACATATATTTAAATTGTACAATTTAATAAGTTTTGACATAATGAATAAAATTGGGAAATCATGACAATCAAGATAATGAACATAATCATCAACCCCCAAACCTGTGCAAGCTCTATTGTACTCTCTCATTTTTGTTCCTCCCACCCTTGCTGCTCATCTGCAAGCAATAACAGATCAGCTTTCTGTCATCATATGATTTCCTTACTAGCTTTTTAATAACTCTAGAATCTATAATGATATCACCTCTTTCATTCCTGATTTTGGCAATTTGTAGCTTCTCTCATTTTTCACTGATCAATCTGGCTAGAGGTTTATCAACTTAATTGATCTTCTCAAAGAATTAGATTTTCATTTCATCTGTTTCTCTCTCTTTTTTTGCTTTCTATTTCATTCATTCCTGGTTTGCTTATACTATATTATTTTATCTGAATTTTGTTTGTTATTTATGTTGTAAGGTGAGATCATTGATTTGAGACTTTTCTTCTTTTCTAATATCCGTTAATGATAATTTTTTAAATTATCAATTATTAATTGTATCCATCATTATTTTGTAGCTGAAGCTACATTCCACAAATCTTATGTTGCATTTTTATTTTCATTTGGTTCAGTATACTTTCTAATTTCACTTTTGATTTCTTCTTTGACATACCGATTATTTAAAAAGTATATTATTTAGTTTCTGAGTTTGGGGGAATTTTCCAGAGATCTTTCTGTTATTGGTATCTTATCTATTTATTCACATATTTATCGGTTCCCCTCATTTACTCCTGATATTATTTTCAAAATATTCCATCCCTGAAGATATGGCCTAACTTATAAATAATGACACAGCAGAACGTTTGAAGATAAGTGAGAAGTCCAATAAAATTATAGGTGATATAAATGTAGATGGAGAATTCCAAAAATAGTTTGATTAAATTCCACATGATATTCATTTAAAAAGAAAGTAATTTAAGCTCATTTAACACTCATTAATGTAAGTTCACATAACAGTCAACACAGATAATTGATCAGTAAGCATGTCGGTGTTTGGTTGTTGCACAGCTCAGGTCCCCAAAATATGTTTTAATAATGATGGTTGAATGATAAACCATGTTTATTATAACTAGATCTTCATGAATTTAATGATATTTATTTAATAATATATTATTAATTTAGGTATTGAGGATTTATAACTACATAATGGATATATTGCTTTATATACTCATAAGTGTCTTTTAAGAAATCATTAAAGTATCTAACCTCAGTAATGATCCTATTAAGTTTCAATTTAATGCCTAGTTAAGTATGTTTAGGGCAAGTCATTTAGACTATGCCCATACAGATGAAATGAATGAAAAGAGCCAAAATAGTTATCTAAATAATTTCAGCCAAAAGTAAATTTTAAGATCTTAATTAACCAGGACAAATGTCTTCTTTGATGTGTTAGGTACCTCTGTAATTCTTGGATATTTTTGTTTTCAAAGAATAAAGTTTACATGTCATTAAAACTATAGTGAAGTTTCCTCAGGGTAGTAAACCTTTTTTTTTGGCTTCTATATCTTTCTCATAGGCCAAATGAATTAATCAAGATGTATAGAGGTGATGCCCAATAAATTCTTGATAAGAACTACTTAACCTTAATTAGAAACACTAAATGATATCTACATAACATCAATTTTCATGGAGTATGAAATTTTGTAGTTTTTATTACAAGTTTTATAAAATATTATTATACTATAATTTTTGAAGTGTCTCTAATGTAAAACCAATTCATGAGGTTTTGTGTTTGTGTAAGAAATGAAAATTAAGGCACTAAATACTTTAGACTAAAATTGTCTCAACTATCTGGAAAAGAAAGCATTTTTATTGATTCATTATTTGACTGTCTAAAATTGTCAGCCATCAAAAGATAAAGTGAGGCATATTGAAACTGTTGAGTTTATTTGAGCAAAAATTGATTCTAATAGGGCAGTGCCAAACTGGAAGTGGTTATGAGTACTTCTCAGGTAGAAGCCGCGAGAAATGCTTATAGAGAAGTTACAGAAACAAAGGAAGAAAATTGATTGGCTGTAACTTAAAGCCTAGTTGGCTATTTCTGATTGGTTGTCCTTAGGTTTCAATTTCTTAACCTTGAGGTATTTACAGGCTTAGATTTTGGTTTGTATACTTAGGCCACCAAGCATTAGAGCCACTTCAGTGTAATGGGCTTCTTGTTTAATTAATTTAACATATGATGTTCATTTCTCACTTACTATGTAAATGTCATTCTTCTGGATACTGAATCATATTTGAAGATTAAAAGTGTGTAGAAATCAAACTTTTCAGTCTAAAAGGGTAATAAATATGGAAATAAAACCATAAAGAAATACAAATAAAATATGATAAATACAAAAAAAAAAGGATAAAGGTGAAAATATTTGTGTTCAGAGGAAAAGGCAATTATTTCCAAAGAATTAAGGGAGATTTTGTAATAGAAATGGCATTTGATCATGTTCTTGAAACACTGGTAAAATTTGGAAAATATCAAATATTTGGAAATCATCAAAGAACTGTAAATATTCCAAAAGAGCTAGGTTATAGGATAAAAATACTTATTATGAGTCCAAGCAATAGCTCGAAGTTTGATGGAAGGAAACTATGTAAGAAGGAAAATAGTTTAGGACATAGTTGTCAGCATTGTCTGGTACAGTGAGTAAATTGAATGTCCAGCTAAGGAGTTCAGATATCAATGAGATTTATTGAAATGACTGTCCTGATTATAATTTTTTAAGGAGCAAATCATATTCATTAACCCAAGTTTTCCATTGACTTTGTATAACTGGCATATTATTTGTTTAAATAAGCTTTGGCAGAGAAAAAACTGAAACCCAAAATGTTTCTTCTGAAAACTAAACCTAAGGCCAAGATGAGCCCTGAGAGCACTAATTATGTGTCAAATTTTAGTTTATAATCTTTTAAATAACTACTGTAAAAAGACCTGCTATTTTCAATCCAATGGGGGAAAATTGTAATGCTCTAAAAGCCTGTCTCCAATTATTTTCCTAATTCCTCTTCCTATACCATTTCAACTGTATCATTCACCTCAGGTTTCCACTGTTTTTATGATGCAGCAGCTCCTCTAGTTCTCATGAAAAGTGATCTATAATCACGTTGAAATCGATGTGTTAGTGACTTAACATGTAAATCACCACTTTAGACAAAGAGCAGGAAGGGCTAGGGTAATTCTCCATAAAAATTAAATGCTAATGCTGAACTTTCGGCATCAATAGGTCAGTTGGTATATTAGCTAGGACTCTGGTTTGCAAGTGGCATAGAATTCAAACCAAACTATCTTAAAGGGGAAATTACTGGTTGATGTCCCTGTAATATTAAGTACAATGTTACTTAAGAGGAAGTTAGATGGAAAGCATTCCAACAATGTCTCACAGCTGCACTTTTTTTTTTTCTCTCTCACTCTATTTCTCCTAATTCACTCCATATTCTCTGAGATTTCCTTTCTCTCCTGGACTTTCGTAGCAGTTTTAGATGTTACATACCTCTGTTTGAATTGGGTGGTAGAAGACATGTTTCTTTCCCAGAAGTTCCATCAACAGTATTATCTTGTTTCATTTGTCCTGATTAACTCAGGATCTTCCATGGTGAACAATCAATGGAATGTTCCAATGGGCTTGGGCCAGGACACCTGCTCCAGTCCCCATCTGTAGGTGGAAGTGACTACAGGTAGGAGAAAGGTGTTCCTTAGAGAAAAATTGGTGCTGCAGTTACCAGAAGAGAGAGCAAATGAGAGAAAGCAAATGCTAAGTAAATGATAAAGAAACAAACCTAACTTTTAACTGACCCCAATTTGATAAGTAGAAATTTTCTTTCTGTAACTTTATTACTTTTGTAGCAAAATTTAAATGGTGTTTTGTCAAAATGTAAAGTTGACTTTGATTAAAATTTCATGGCTTATGAATTATTTGTGCTTTCATTAATAGTGTCAGGTATGGGAAATTTATGTAGCAATATGAAATATTCCCGAGACTTCTCTATCAACCAGAAAGCCCTCATATTTTGTTCAGTGTCAAACCTCAGACTTCATGAAAGCCTATACCTGCTATCCTACTTCATAATTCAGGCTGAGTCACTTTTTCTTTGAGGTTCATATATATATATTTTAACATCTTTATTGGAGCATATTGCTTTACAATGGTGTGTTAGTTTCTGCTTTATAACAAAGTGAATCAGCTATACATATACATATATCCCCATATCTCCTGCCTTTTGCGTCTCCCTCCTACCCTCCCTATCCCACCCCTCTAGGTGGACACAAAGCACCAAGCTGATCTTTTCATTTATCTTCCCCTTTCACTGTTTCTCTGTAACTGCACTATCACATGAGGCTATGTGGCTCCTGGTACAATTTCTGGATCTAGATACTTCCTCTTATTCTCAAAATACTTCAACTTTAGAAGTTATGCAGCAAACATAACTTCTTAAAGTAGTCATTTTAAAAATCAAATTTTTCAAAGAATGTTTGTGAAAATCTCAGTTGAATTTCTACAAGAAAAAACTTTATTATATTTATTTTGAATAAATTTTAAAGAATCACTCCCAGTCAAAATTTGTGTATAAGGTTATGAACCAGCTTTCATTTCCTCTCCAGCCTCAAAATGTGTGGCCTCTCATTACACAGAAAAATCCCACCACATTATTAGTTCAAAGAATTAGTGGCAAGAGAGTTTCACATCTTATTATGTAGAGTACAGAATGAATGGAAAGACAAATATCCTTCTAAAGATGGCTAAGGATGATATTAAGACTGCCTAGATCTTCACACAATATTTGATGTTTCTGAACTGAATCTGTGTTACTGTGTTGTTTTCTCTCCATCCTATTTATGTTTTAGAGACACACTACTATTTAGAATGTTTAGAAATATTATAATTATTTTTTAGATAAATTCGATGTTAAAGTTGATGTCCACTGATATTGTCATTCTTTATTTTTTATGTTACTCTTCTCTCCTGGATCTGCTACTAATATAGCTGTTTGTTGAGGATCTCTTGCTGGAAACCCCTCTTCTTCCGTACCTTCACTGTAGTTATTTTAAGGACTCAGTTGATACTTCCGTGTCCATACTCTTAATGCCTTAAATAATACTTCTCTGTAGGATTTTGTGACCAAGAACCTAGCAAACTCTCAATACAGGTCTTCTGTATTATATTTAAAGACTTCAGGAAAATATAAACATTTCAGGGGAAAAAAATCTGTTCTGTCCTTTTTATGTGGTTTTCTTTGTTTTGTTTTTTTTTCCATATGGGTTGTCAGAACGGAACCTGTCCACAGGTTCCAAACAAATTTTTCAAATTGTAAAGCAATGAGACAAAGAAGTCAGTCACTTTTATTCCCTCAAATTTATAGTGCCTTAAAATTTTACTTTGTTACACATAGCCATATATATATATATTTATACAGTGACATATATTAATAATGCACACATTTATATTTAGTAAAAATACCTTTATAGAAAGTTATACTTTTGGTTCATTTCCTATCTTTTTTCTACATGAATATGAATAATCTGGGATTTATATTGAGATCATGAAATATTATCCAAAGTTCATTACTGGCCGTAGTCTTTGAAGTTGAAAAAAAGTAAAAAAAAAACTATACAAAAGTTTATATTATTCCTTAGAGAGTTCTCAAAGACATAAAACAGAATGTTATATTCTTCCACCGAATATTTGCCTTATTTTTTGCAAAGCACCAAACATGGGAACAATCATTTCAATTGAAATAGAGTGGAATTTGTCACCCCAAAATATTGCCTCTTTGACATAAGTACTATTTTGGGCTGATTATTTTTAAGAAACAGCAGACAAAGGAGAAGCTCTGAAAACTGAACAGAAGTTACCCTTTTGTAGGAGACATTTACATTTATAATAAGGGGAGTCTCCATTTGTGAGGGTCTCTCCCTACTTATACCAGGGAGAGGAGGGACGACCAAATCTCTGAAAACACTTATCAGTTTAATGACTTAAATATGCATAAGAACCACACCCTTGTTTACTGTGCTTTTCCTGGAAACCTGTCATAACTGGCTTACTCTTCTTTCCCCCATCCCTAACATCTTGCTTTTGTCTTCAGCTGGAGACAAAAGGGGGTGGCTTGGGCCATTTCAGGGAGTTTCTTAGTTTTCCTGGATATCTCCCATGTCTACAGGAAGTATGTATATTATTAAACTTCTGTTTCTCCTGTTAATCTTTTCTTTTAGGGGACTCTCAGCAAAGAACCTAGAAGGGTAGAGGGAATTTTATTTTTCCTCCCCTACACAGTCCTACCAGGGCCTGAGGTAATCTCAGCTGGTGGTTTCAGAGTTTGATAGAGGAATCAGTCTTCTTCTGGATAGTCCTTTGTGTTTACCAAGGCTGCTTTTTTTTTTTTTTTTTTTTTTTAGGTAATCTCAGCTGGTGGTTTCAGAGTTTGATAGAGGAATCAGTCTTCTTCTGGATAGTCCTTTGTGTTTACCAAGGCTGCTTTTTTTTTTTTTTTTTTGATAGGTGCTAAACTCTTCTGTTTTTTCTTATCCTCAGCACTGTATATCTACTGAAAGATTCATTCAGCTTTTCAACATGTGTATGAGCTTCTAATTCTCCTGTGTTTTGCATTTTATGAATAACAAATGATTTCAGGAGAAAACTGGCACTGTGTCAGGTTTATTTCCTAATGCCTCGATCCTCTTTGAGATTTAGAACACCCAATTCCAGGTTCCTTTAGCAGCCTAGAACTTTATTTTTTTTCTACCTGACCCCATGCGACTGCCTAACGCTCTGATGTTTTTTTCTTCTTGGTACCCACCCTCTGCTGGGCATCTTCTATGTGCATTGCATGTAGCCGAAGAATTTGCAAATGCCTCGAAGGGAAAAGCATCAAATGCAATTTGGATTTGGCTCAGTGAGATCTTCTTCCTAGGATTTTGGCCTCTCTAATTTGACTGCTTTTGAAGCTCATTAATGCTTATAAATAGACTTTTTTTTTTTTCTGTATATTTTCTTCAGCTTTTGTAGGTCTTCTCAGTCAGAGTATTAGTCTATTTAAATCTATCCCATTATAGCCAGAAGAAGCCCCCTAACTTATTCTAAAATGTGTGTGTGTTTATATACCTGTTTTTTTTTTCTTCTATTTCTATCTGCTTAGTAAAGACACACATAATTTGGGGAGAAAGCATCTTTTGGATTGTATAGATAAATAAACTGTTATCTTTGGAAACATTGGCTACATTACAAGTAGATATGAAGTTAAAAAAAGCACAAAAGCCATAATGTGGTAAACATCTTTGTTGCATACTCAATAGCTATCTCCTCCCTGACCCCCTCTAAGTTTGTGTCCGTAGAAGCACAAAACCCCACTTTTGATCACCTACTGCGTGTTGTAAAACAAAGAATGTTGCTCACTATCCTTTTCTACAAGGATTAAATGATTAGCTGCTGCAGTAGCTGACTGACAGTGCATCCTGAGAGGCATTAAGGACAAAAAACAAAATGCGGCACTCTGTGCTTTGGACAAACAGGCTCCTTAGATAGTTAGATGTATATCTCAGGAAGAATTTTAATGAACCCAGATTCTTGCTTCTTCCCATAAGTAAAAAAAGCACTAAAATCATTAACCAAGATATCTGTTCCTTCGAACAGCAGTAACCTTTAATTGAGGCGTATGCTTGACTACATGTATTCCCTAACCAGAAACCATATATATACACTGGCTTCTCCCCCTACCTCTTTGGAACAGTTATCTCAGAAGCTCCTGAGAGGCTGTTTTCTGGGCTCTAGTCCTCAGTAAGGTCCCTGAATAAAACTGACACTCACAAGTCTTATGTTGTGCGTTTTTCTTCCATTCCACAGTATCCACGTGTTTTAGCAGGTGTCTTCAGCTTGAATGGGTGAAATTTCATTAGTTGCAGCCATAGTTGGTAACTATGTTCCCTGTCAGCGATAGTATTACAAATCAACCTGTAAAGCAATTCTGGCTAAGTAGATGTATTGGAAAGCCTTCTTTGTTGCTTTAGAGTAAGTCTCTCTTCTTTTAAAAGGTATATGAAGATTAGATGCTATTCTAACCCTCTTCTGAGTTTTGGGAAATTTGGTTTTGAACATGTGATTTCTGGAGATTTGAGTAGAATTTACAAACAGGAGCCCCAGGGGTGAGGGAGAAACCAATATGCCACAAATGTCAGAACGGTAAGTTGGAAGGTACCAGCATCCATGAAAATTTGGCTGAGTTACTGAAGTAACTTGCCCTGGAAGGAATCTATCATTGGGCATCTCAGTGAGATAATGTGGCCGAGTGGCATAATCCACTTTAAATTATGTCACTTAAACTCAGAAGTATCCTAACTTCTACAGGGTCATCTAGAGACACCATCTTGCCATCTTCATATGTGTATTTGTTAATTCATGAAAACTAAAACCAGTATCATAAGATGAGACTGCTGCTTTTGGCTCAATTCGGTATTAAGGGTGAAAAATTAGTCAAGGTTGCCATTTTGTCTTTCAGCAGGCTTCTGTTTACTCTGCACCTTGAAATTTTACCCTTTTCTAGTTCTCTGGCTCTTGCTTTGTTTTCAGATGCTTTGATTTCTAGATCCATACCTAATGCCTTTGCTCATGCCTCTCTCACACCTGAAGTTCTCTACCTCTACCCTGTGACCTACATCTGTGAAAATGTTACCTTTGTTTGATGTCCATATCAAATATATTCTCCATAATGAAGTTTTTTTTTACCCAATAAAGCTGCTTTTTATTTTCCCTGATTTTTCAGAGCATTTCTTTTTGTGCCTTCCTTATGCCCATTCTTATATTTTGCTTTATATTTTACTCAGACTTTACACTTTGTGAGGTCAAAGACGGCCTCATGTATTGATATATAGTGAGGTCCTTGAAAAGGGGAAGGGTTTTCATTCATCATTGTATTGACAGTTCCTGGTACGTTATAGGTGTCTAAGAAGTATTTATTGAATGAAATGATACTGGAATGCTGATTTAGAAGTTTTCTTTCAGAGGCTCTCTCCTTTCAGCTCCTTACCTGGAAAAATTCACATTGCAGATGTCTATGAGAGTAGTTACCCTTTGGATCCAATTAGTGTTTAACTTCTGCTTGCAAGAACAATTCAGTCCTGAAAGTAGTATCAGCCACTAAAATGAGGCACAAAAATTAACTTTTTTTAATAAACAATTCATTT
>NW_006783288.1:1519218-1535620 GCF_000442215.2 Lipotes vexillifer
ACAGGTAGAAAATAAATGAAATTAGCATTCTTATCTCCTCTCCCAGCATAGATCTTAAGGTACTCTGGATGAGTTTGCAAGATTAACATGGCAGAATTTCACATAAGAATTGTTCACAGTTCCATGGATGAATTTAAATGTAATTCAGAAATATCATGAAAGAATTTAATTTCGTAAAAGTGAATGCAAAAATTGCAAGGATTAGAAATGCAAAATACCACCAATTTTCAGTAAGTATTTGCTGGAATTAACCTTGCTATATACAAATATTGTGTAATTCAGTATGCACTGGTTACTTTTCTGTCAGAAGTAGCACTTAGTTTAATTTTTTCTCTGCAACTGAGAATTTGTGGTCTCTTAATTTAGAGACCAAGCTGCTGGGACCTCCCTCTCTGAATAGCTTTATTCCAGAAGGGACACATTCCATGTGCTTTGAGATCCACAATCTTACTCCTACTTAGTAGAAACAGATGCGATCTAAGTCCAGCAGAATCTAAAAGGAAATGAATTTGGGGAGCTTGCAAGTTATCAGTTGCAATTCTTTAATCATGATGGAAATATGAATTACTAACATGTATTCAGTGCATACTATGTCTCAGGTATCTTGTTTAGTACTTAGCTGCATTATCTCACTGAGAATCGTAGACACAGCCATGGAAAGTAAGCTATGTAGCCTTGCTTTTATCATTCTTGAAAACAAAGAAGAGGAAAAGATCTAGGATCACTCACTCTGCCTCCGATCATCCTCTAACATCCATCCTTTACTACACATGATTTTGTAACTATAAAAATGAGGGCAAATTAGTCCACAGCATAAATTTTATATTTTATTTTAATTGGTGTGTGCTTAACTGAGAGTGTTCAGTCATAAGGACTTGAAATGTGGGTAAAATTCTTGAATGAAAGTGCTTTTCTTTTTCTCTGATTCATTGTATTCAATATCACCAAATCTGTACTAGATATTTTTCATTTATATTGCCCACAGGATTAACTAAATCACTTAGCCCTTCGGGAAATAAAAATAGAGTATGTGGGAAATAAGAATAAAACAATTGTAAATGTTTTCATAAATGACATAATGAGCATGCAATAACTGAATGAGCATGAAATAACTGAACAGTGTGGTTCAGCCTTTGCAATGAGCTGCATAAGTGTGGGTGGCTCAAGGTTCAGCTTCCTCATCTGTAAAATGAAAAGAGATTGGATTCCATCTTCCCTAATATCCATTTAATTTCAAGTAGTCCATGGTACTAGGGAAGAAAAAGAAAGAAACTATTTTTTTTCCTGAGACATGAACAAAGTTGAACAACTTGGTGTTGATTTCTCCTGAATATTTTGACACCGGGAAGGAAAAGTAATTTATTTTTCGCTTTTTTCCTTCCAGCGTAACACTGATAGTTTACACTATAATCAAAGAGAAGTTAGTACACTTGTTCTCAAAAATTTATTGAAAATATGAAATCCAGAAATATTGAAAGAGCAAGCTATTGAATCATACATAGACTCATGTTGATTCCTATTTCCTATCGTTCAAGGATGATGCTATAATAAACACTAGAAAGGAAGTTCACTAGAGTTTTTGCAAGAGTGAGAGAACTGGGCCTTATGTACCAAACAAATAAATTGGCCTGTTCAGTCCCTAAATCTATGAATGTTGACATATTTTGAGTCTCAACCAACACACTGAAGAGTTCACTTCCAGCATGGGTGTGTGACGTGGGATAGCCCAACGTGAGGTTTGTCTGCCTCTCTTTTCACAGCCTTGGTGGGAAATTTCTACTTTCTACAGTTCCTGGCACAAAAATTTATGCACCAAAAGGAGTGGCAAACCATTTTTCCTTTGGGTTTGATAAATCCTTCATTTCAAAGAATAAAATGGTATAAAATCACAATATACAATTACTTTACAGACTCAGAGCTCACAAATCTGTCATTTTCACTTATTCAAACACTGTGGGGGAAAAAAACAAACAAACCCAGAAATAAGTAAAGTATCTTCTGAGCCTCAGATACCTTGTAAAATGCATACATTAATACCCAGTCTCACAAACAAAACATGCTCAGACAACACTGAAAGGAATAGCATGGAAATGACTGATGGGAGACAGACCATTTATAACATCAATACATAAACATGTATTGAGCACTTACTATTTGGCATTTATTGTCCTAAGCGCTATATCACCACCATGAAATAGAATTATTTTGTGAATGATTACCACGAATTACTACTTATATTTATTTCATAGATGGTGAACCTGAGGCTCAGAAAGATGATGTGACTTACCCCAAGTCACACAGCTGTAAATGATGTTGCCAGAATTTAACTTCAGGCAATCTTAGTATAGAACTCATACTTGAAGCCATGACGTTTTATTATTTTTCTGACATTGGAAAAGTGTGATAATTTGTAGCCTAAAAACATAGATGAAATAAGGAAATAAAGAGGCATTTTAGGGCTCCCCAGGTGGCGCAGTGGTTGGGGGTCCGCCTGCCGATGCAGGGGACACGGGTTCGTGCCCCGGTCCGGGAAGATCCCACATGCCGCGGAGCAGCTGGGCCCGTGAGCCATGGCCGCTGAGCCTGCGCGTCCGGAGCCTGTGCTCCGCAACGGGAGAGGCCACAGCAGTGAGAGGCCTGCATACAGCAAAAAAAAAAAAAAAAAAAAGAGGCATTTTAAAACATCCATTAGGGAAATATGAACTGCTCAAATATAAACAAATATTGATCTATTACTATATTTACTACAGTTGGGTATCAGTGCTTTCAGCAAATTAGTTTTCTCTTCGATTTCTGTCATTTGTGAGTATTGCATGGCAGAGCAAACTTTCTTAATTTACTGACCATACATTTTCTCATATATAAGATTGGGATGTTTTCATTGTGAGAGATGCTGTGATAATTAAATGACTATAAAAGGTCTAGCACAATGTCTGGCATATTTTGAACACTTAATACATGGTAGCTACTACTATTAGTCATTAGATAATAACAGTGTAATATAGAATGTGCTCAGATTCTAGTATTAAGATTCAAGTGGATCATATCACATTTTTCTTTTGCCTGATGCTTATGCCAGTCATGTTGTTTATAACATGTTTATAACATGTATGTATTTTGCAATTATACATATGTATAAAATTATATGTATAGTACACCAATAGTAATACAAGAAAAAACTGAAAGCACTAATCTTTTAGAAAAAGTTTGCAAAAGGAATCTTTTTTAACCTCCAACATATTTAAGGATAAAATAAAATTTCATAATCTATTTCCAAGATTTCAAATAAATGATTCTTAGTTTCAATTCTTCAAACACAGGTAGTTGGCTGTTTGAGGTCATATGCTAAAATGCTGGTGCAGTGTAAATGCTCACATTAAGCATAAATTGCCCATATCAGAGGCAAATCATTCATACAGCACATAATCACAGATAGTATTGGTTATTTCACAATTCCTTGGTAAAATCTGTTATAAATATTGAATCTCTCTAGAAAAAGATATTTTTCCATGTCAGTTTAACCAGAAAAATGTCCTTTCTTTAATCTTACAGTGTGAATCCAATTAATAAAGAGTTAGTAGAAACACTTTTTTAATAAAGAATGATAGTCATTGTGGCTACATACATTTTCATCTGTTTGAGAGAAACGCCTAAAGTGCTGGATAAATATAGAAACATTTATTTTAACGTACGGCTAATCTCTTGAATGCAAAGGACATTTTGGTGACAATAATAAAAATAAGTAAGTATCGTAGCTGGAGGTTTCCCTAAAGGGATCCGGTGACAGCTTTAGTGGATTAGGATCTGGATATATTTAAAGGTGTGTCTAAACAGCAGGGACAACACAGAACCTGGGACTATATCGGAACGACCTATTAAAAAATACCATACTTATGCATGAAGCCAGGACCCAGGGCTCCCTGGAGACAGCACTTTCAGTAAGAAAAACACTTGCACACATGCTTCCCAGTCCCCCACCCTCCCCACACACCATGAAATCTGTGAAGGGAGACTGTAAAGAGCCATGGTCTTGGTCAAGTCTTGCTTGAGAACTCTAGACAGAATACTACACAAATGACGGTTAAGGTGTCTTAGATGTTGGTTCCAGATTGGTAGTGTTTCCAACAGTCTGGCAAAGGAATCATAAGCCTTCTATAGAGGAACTCACTTTAAACCTGTACCTTAAAAGCTTGCCACAGAGAAAGTTCCAAGGAACATGGCTCATCTTCAACGCTCACTAAAATCATAAGAAAAATAGGTCACCATGAGTCAATAAAAAAATACAATTAAAAAATCAGAACTGCCAAGCTCATGAATGTTGGAATATCAGGAACAAAGACATTATACAAAAATGTTACTTAACTGGGCTTCCCTGGTGGCGCAGTGGTTGAGAATCTGCCTGCTAATGCAGGGGACATGGGTTCGAGCCCTGGTCTGGGAAGATCCCACATGCCACGGAGCAACTAGGCCCGTGAGCCACAACTACTGAGCCTGTGCGTCTGGAGCCTGTGCTCCGCAACAAGAGGGGCCGCGATAGTAAGAGGCCTGCGCACCGCCATGAAGAGTGGCCCCCGCTTGCCACAACTAGAGAAAGCCCTCACACAGAAATTAAGACCCAACACAGCATAAATTAATTAATTAATTAATAAACTCCTACACCCAAAATCTAAAAAAAAAAAATTATACTTAACATATAACAGCAGGTGAAGACGGCTGAGTTAATCAAGCTCCTCAGTTCATAGCATAGCAAAAACATTGTTCTTTGTGAAGTCCCTTTCATGTTTCATTTATTTCCCTTTAACTGCATCTTTGACTCCTTTTTATATCCTTATAGACAATGGTTGAGGTATGTGGATATATGTCCTTGAATTGGTATATATTATTGTAAATATGTAGTGAGGTTTTGGGGTCTGACTTTGATTTACATATATGCTACTTTTCTTTTACATAATTACTTTGTGCTGTTTTCTAATATCTTTCCATAACTGTGTTTCCATAAGCTTTCTGTATTGGAATTCCTGTAGTTGTTTTCTCTGTTTTCTCTGTTCACACAAATACTTCATGATGAGCATCTTACATGTTCCCTTACAGAACTTTGCAAAAAATGTGTGTGTGTGTCAGAGAGAGGGAGAGAGAGAGAGAATCAATATGAATCAGGAGAGAAATGCTTGCTCCTAGGTACTTACTGAATTTAAGTAAGTTACTCTTAAGAATGGCTGTTTATATCTTTCTTCTCCTTCATCTGACTTTAGTAATTAGGATTCTAAAGTTAATTGTGTTTGGACAATAAAGGCCTGTTCCTAACCTGTTGTTGAAAATTTAAGGTTTGTTTAAGTGTCTTTAATTAACGTTGCCCAAAAGGAAATTCCATATTGTCCTTATTACAAAACAGGAAGTTTACCTTTGTCTTTTAATGATATAATGCTACTAGAAAGACATAGAATTTGGTTTCTGATCTGAACCTAATCTCTACATCTGCACCTTTCTCTCTGTGTAACACTGGGCTGGTGACTTAACTGACTTAGGAGCTTTGATTTTATCATCTATAGTATAAGAATAAATAACTATTTTATATAATTATTGTCATGATTAGTAAAAATACTATACAGAAAATGCCTGTTACAGGGCAATCCTGAAATGCGAATTCCATTCCCCTTCTCATATTCCCCCCTTTTTACCTTTCATAATGCTTAGCATAGTGGCTCGTCATATTTTAAGGGCATTGACTACTTTGGAAAGTAAATGAAATCATTCTAACAGTTTTATTTTAAAAATCACATATACATTAAATACAAAATTACACAAAATATCAAAGTGATCATGGACCTCTTTAGAGACTACATTTGTTTTTAAAAATATTTTCCAAGTTTCACTAGAGCCTCTGGCATTTACCTCTTTCCATGGAGGACAGCCCCCAAATATGAATTAGATTCACAACCCCCATGATTTGGATAAAAGAACTGTTTACTGGGAGCTGATGTAACTAGCCCAAAGTTAGGCTGACGGTAGCAGCACTCCAGCTTAGCAGAACTCTTTCTCTCCATTCCACTGTCAGGAGATAAAGAATGAGAGCTTTCTTCATACTTTTTGCAAATTATAATTTGCTTTATATGGAACATTCATTAATGGCTTTTGTTTTCTTGTCCTGAGGCACACATTTCTGTCTATGCCTTTGGTAAATGGTTTCATTTTCTGCCATTATTTATTATTTGTACTTGTCAGATTTTTAATTGTATAATTAAAATGCTATTGGTCTTCACTAAAAAAAATCATCAAAGTGTGACAGTGTTATACCAAATAAATTCTGAGGTCACTGAATATAAAAGGGAATTTAAGGATTCTAAGCTACCAGGTATGTAACATATTTCACTCAGGGACAAGCTTAGTCAGGTTTAGGAAATAACCAGTTTTGCTAATAGCCATTGGAACACAACCAGTTATTAGCTCTCTATTATTTAATGAAATGCCATTAGACCAGTGAGCAATGTTTGAAATGGGGAATTTTAGGGAAATATCATTAGGGGCAAACAAGTAGACATTGTTTTCCAATTCCTTTCTATGAAAACAGCAATATTGAGAAACAAATAGAACCAATTTAAAACTACAGGGAGTTTTCCTTGAGATAACAAAACTGAGGTCTGGAAAGTTTGTCATTTGCATGAGGTTATGTACTGATTGGGATTTCTAGTCAATCTGACTGTTTAGTGTTTTGTTTTGTTTTGGTTTTGTTCCTCTTTTAGTTTCTTTTCTTCCTATACTTTGAGCATGCCACTGCACTTGGCCTCACTGGTAGCATTAATAGTTTAGACACCCATGTCTCCAGGATGTGGAGGTGCTGGGAATGCAGATTAAAACATTTACAGCAAATTCCATAGGGCTATATATCTTTTCTTAATCGAAGTAGATTCTCTTTCAAATGCATATTGATTTACACAAATCCAAACTGCCTAATTACAAGAAACAATTTCTGAATTTATATAGATTAACATCATCAGCTAAAACATATGCACCCAGATACTAGTGTAGATGGGACAATGTACAGCTGTTTGATTGTAAACTATTTTTATCCTCGAGATAATTTTTTTCTTTTGGAAAAATTGTTTCCAAGTCTTGTCCTTTTTCCCCCACTGTTATGAAATGAGGCTTTAAAAAAAATGCCTTTATATTTCTTCTTGTATATGAATTGTATTGTGCAACTGTTTTTGTTTTGTTTTGTTTTTTTTCCCTTTTGGCCTTTTTCCCCTTTTAATGTGAATAACTCTGAGACAGACAAGTACTGGATCAAAGCATTACCAATTCTCTCCATGAGAAATCTGCTGACACCTGAACTGGCTTCTATTGGAATTGGTTTTGGGTTGATCTTTACATGACCTTTGAAATCCTGGCATCTGACCCGCCTTGGGCTTGGACTCCATGGCTCTAAGCCTAGTTGCTTCAGGGACCTTGTCCTCCCAATCTAGTAATTTCTGGACCTTCTGTCTATCTTAACCCTCTGGAAGCCAAGATAGGAGAAGCTAGTATTTTCTGGGCCTCTTTGTTGGTCCTAACCCTATGAAAGATAAGATATGTAAAGCAAAATACCACACACCTCTTTCAAGTGGCTGTTGTGTCCCAATGAATATACCAGGGCTGAAAGATGTGCTCATAAAGGAAAAATGAGCTAAATTGGAAAATGCCAGAGACTGGGAAACCTTTGGCATTGTGTACAAAAAAGGGCCTCAGCCAGTGATGCAGTATTTTACTTAAGCCATTATAAATGCGAGATGGCTAAAGTTAACAGATTAAAATTTTAGGAAATTTCCAAGACCATGAGTCCCAAAATAATATTTTTCATAATACATTCTTTCACACTCAGATGCAATTCTTGGTCCTGGCTTGGACTATTGACAGATGTGCCAATTTTCTCCCAGGGAAAAAAAAAATGCCGTCCTCACAGGGCTTCTGCCCAACTGGAAAAGGGAAATTCCAGCCATCTCTTAATAAAGCATGTGCTCCAGAGATTTGCAACTCAATTTTGTAGAGCTAATGAGTTTGAAGATGATTGGAATAAACATTGAAACTTTGGTAGCAGCTTAGCCGAATTCTGGCTAATCTCTATGTCCTTTGTGGTTTGCCCTTCACAGATGCAAACTCCTCACAGCTATTGCTAACCAAGATTATTAGTGCCATACAAAGCCAACTGAAAACAAGTCGAGTGACAGTCCTTATTGTGTATCTTTAATTTACAAAGGGAAATTCTCTGGGCAGTTTTCATTAGCTTCTAGCAAGTTTAATTGGCTGAAAACATTGCTTTCATGATCTTTGATACCATGTGTTGGTACAAATTAAAGCATAGCAGCTTCTAGTCACGGAATTTTGCTCCTCAAATGCCTCCAGAGGGTTAGACTAGACAAAGGAGGGTCCTTAACAGAATTATTACAAATCTCCCAGGGTGCAAATTGATGCTTGTAAATGTCAAGATTCAGTACTAAACAAAAGAACAAAAGTTCAGATAAACACATGTGTAATCAAACATTCATGAGAAACATATAATGTGTTCAAGACAGATAATGCATTTAGGAGTCCTGCATTACTTGAAATGGCGGCAGGTACTTTTATAGAAAGATTTGTTTTAATGTATTACAGTATATGAATCTTGTCCGTGTGGTATCATAATGCATTGATAGTTTTCTGACCAGTTTGAATTTGTATTATCACTGATGGTCTATTAACTGAATTTGGTCAATAAGAAACATTCAACCCTGATTATTTTGTGTGTGATTTACATTGATTACCCCACTGAAGTAATCTTTGGGAAAAATAAATTAATCTTCTTGAGTTTGAGAAGGTAAAGGGAGGAGGCAGCAGACTAAGATTTGATATATTTGTCTAATAAGAGAATCACAAAAATAGTCATGTCCAGATTTTTCTGGTTGGAAAACACCGTTACGTTGATACTTCTGAGGTGGTCAGTCTTCGGAAGGTGGGCCCTCAGTAACCAAAATCACAGATTCCTAAAGCAATGCCGGTTGTTAGTTAGGATATATGCCTGCTTCTGCAGACCAGGATACTTAAGGTTGGCTTTTAAGGGCATTCACTCCCCCAAAGGAAGTCACACATCTCTTGATGAATTCCTAAAAAAGAGCCAGGGGAAATCCTAAGGGAAGTGTCACAGTCACGATAATGCACATTGTCCAGTTTTACTGTCTAGTGTTTTACCTGCCAAACAGAATACAGTAAGTCCCCTACACACGAACCTTCAAGTTGCGAACTTTCAAAGATGCAAACGTGCCCCTGGATGCCAGCTTTTGTGCTGTACTACTGTACTTTTCAAGGTACTGTACTGTAAGATTAAACATGTTTTCTTGATATTTTGTGTTTGTTATGTATTATTTGTGTGAAAAGTACTATAAACCTATTACAGTACAGTACTACGTAGCCGATTGTGTTTAGTTGGGTACCTAGGCTGACTTTGTTGGACTTACAAACAAATTGGACTTACGAACGCGCTCTCGGAATGGAACTCGTTCGTATGTTGGGGACTTACTGTAAATGTGTGCGTCATCTGCTGACTCTAGTGGGTATTGATGTATTCAGACCTTTTATCTTCCATTGACTAGACTCAAGTAGTTAGGCTTGCAACTTCATGTTGTGAAGAAGATTGTCACCTTAAAAATAACACAACTCCTTAATGAGTCTATGAATACTTATTTGAAACATAACAAATATGTATCATGGATATCTCCACACCCTATTCCAGAGGTCATGACTAACAGTCATCCCCTGGCATGCGGTCGTGGGAGTGTTCCAGGTGTTTGAGGCTGCCAATACCAACCCGTCAAGATGGGGACATGAGTAGAAAAGTTTTGGTCCTGCTCTAACTATGTCATGAATTTTATAAAGCACTCTGGTCTTATTAGGAAAACATATACAGACAATCTCATGGGGAAGAATCTTCTTGTATGTGATCCTTAGTAATCTAATAATACTAATTCTTAGTCATTTCAGATTCTGATGGTAATATTTTCAGGCTTGTCCCTAACTCTAGTGTATGTTCTTTATTTAGATAATGTGACACATATTTTACAATAAAAATTTCAACCCTCAGTGGTCATTTTAGCAGAAAAGTTAAAAGGTTTAGAACCATTCAAATGATGCCTAGAAACATTTTAACCTTTTTTTTTCTTGGTATAAATTATGCATACATTTAAACTATTGCTAATAATTCATTTGCTTGAATAGTCATAAACTTTAAATATGATATGTAGCCATTTGATTCAACTCCATTTTTTAATTAGAAAAAAATGAAGTCATTTTTAGCATTAAAAATTTTTAATAATGTTTTAAATGAAAGATCATGCCAGTGGTTGTAAAGAATTAATTCTAATTTCTAGAATAAATCAGCAGAACACATTTTTGCTATTTAGAAAACGTTTGCTAAAAGGAAAAAAAGAAGAGCATTTGTATGCAAGGACATGCATTCCCTTCTTATGCAAATCACAAAAATGTTTTAATTTTCCTGAACACTTAATTGACATTATACATAGCAGTGAACGATTCATACAGAATCACGTTTATGTGAAAGCAAAGGTTCCTGTTGAGCAGTACCGACTTGAAAGCCAAACCAGGAAACTATAATAAGCAACTAAGTAAACATTTAAGTCAAATGAGTGCTTCAATAATGGTGGTGTAACGGGATGATTCTTAGTAGATGCAGAGGGAACAAAAGAAAAGAAGTAATTCTGCTTGAATCATGTGACACCGAGTTTCTCTTTCTCATTGTCCCCAAATATTCACAGTAGGTAAGAGAATGTTTCCTCCATCTTTTCCTTTTCCATGCCTGCCCAGGGGAAGAGAACAATTTCATCATTTCTCATCATGCTCAACTTTGGACAGCTCCTTGAAGAATGCTCCCCAGGTACATGTGGACCTCAGTTAGCAATGAATGGGAGGGGCAGGTGTGGAGGGGCTCCAGGCATCATAGTGAGCACCCCTATGTAGTTTTCTCTTGCTACTTACTGGCACTGCTCCCCTGGATACTACTACTCTCTCTGAACCAAATGGAAGAAAGTTTAATAGATATCACATCTTGCCCCTAAGTGGTTTTAATTCTTTTGGTTCGCAAAAGGCAAGATTTAACTCTCCCGTTAACTGTGAAATTGTACTGAATCCAAGCCAGGAAAGCTATTCTAATTATCACACTTTGTACAGTACCATTACCTTTTCTAATTTATCCTAGTCTTGTGTTCTCAAATTGGGCACAAAACTCCCAGATTAACCCCTACCCGGGGCCTGGCCTTTCTATAACATCTTCTTCTTCATGGGTCTGGACAGACTTATTTGAAGGTCTTAATTTGAATGATTCAGGCTTGTATATTAGTGTTCATATCTCCATTGGTGTCGCACATTATGAGAAAGCTCAGACATGAAAAAGTAAGTAGGGATTTAATAAGCACGTTTGTACGTCTCCTGTAAGGACCAAGGAGCACAGACTGAGGTGGAGTGAGCAGTGAGGAAAACACAGGGTCTAGAACTGGGTCTTCTGGGTTTGAATACTGACTCTACCACATACCAGTTTAGTGACCTCAGGAACGTTACTTAACCTCTCTGTGCCTCAAAACTCTTATCGGCAAAACAGCACTTAAAATCAGAAACAAAACCATAAGGTTATCGGGAGGAATAAAAGTATTAGTATACGTAAAACACTCAGATGTGTGCCCAACATCTATTAAAGCACAGTATACTTCTTGAAAACAAAACAAAACAGAACAACTTGATGCAAGTTTGTCTTGTTCTCGATTTTGTAGAATATTCTTTACGCCAATCATTATTGTTTCTGTGTGTTTCAATGTCTTAGGTAATAGCTTATGTTTTCATTATATTTTCAGTGATATCTGTACACAATTTTACATTTTAAGATAAGGACAAACCAGTATTTTTTAATAATTTAGCTTTTTGGTATTTTGTCTAAAATATTTACCGTATGCTAAAGTGAAATAAAACAAAATACAACATTGTATATGTAAATTATATGGAAAAATCTTGAAGTAAAAATCTGATGTAAATGTTAGTAGTGGTGCTTTAGATTGAATGTCTCCCCCAAATTCATATGTTGAAATCCTAATCCCCAAGGTGATTGTATTAGGAGGCGAGGCCTTGGGGAGGTGATTAGGCCATGAGAGTGGAGCCCTCATGAGAGGATTAGTGTCCTTATGAAAAGAGACCCCAGATAGCTCCCTTGCCCCTTCCACAATTTGGGGACAGAGTGAGAACCAGGAAGTGGGCTCTCACACCAAATCTGCTGGTCCTTGATCGTGGGATTCCCAGCCTCCAGAACTGTGAGAAATAAACGTTCATTGTTTATAAGCCATCCAGTATTTTGTTATGGCAGCCCAAACAGAACAAAACAAGTGGCTTCTAGTGTGTAATGGTATTTTCATCCTTTGTACTTTGCTCTTCACAAAATTCTATGATAACTATGCTGCCACGTATTGCATAAGTAATAATAAAAGTTTAAGAGACTATGAGCTGGTCTGCAAACAGAAACACACATACACACTCACGTGGACCAAAGAGAGCAATTTAACTGTCAAGATGGAAGGCACTGAGAAAATACAATCCATAGTGTAACTTCCTCTTCCCTTGGAATCCCGTGAGGATCATACTTACTGAAGAATCTCCACTGATTAAAATGGCAATCTCTTTTAAATCAGTATTCAGAATACACCCTACAGACTTAATCCAGATTCTTCAGGTGTTTTGATAAATAATTCTCTGATTGCGTGTGTTTTGAAAAGAGGAACTAACTGAGGAATGAGAGCAGAATGGTGACTAACCTGGAAAGAAGGAGACAATTATCAAACAGCAAGCACCCACCACATAAATAATGTGTGTCTTTCCATGACCCTTGCTTTGACAGCTGGTTGCTGCTTCTCTATAGTAAACTGAGGTCTCTCCTCCTGATTAGGTCGCCTCCCTTGATGATCATAATTCTTAGTGTCACAACAACATAGAAACAACAGTAAAGCAGGGATAACAGCAAAGCCTTCTGGGCACTGACATTGCATTCATCTCTGCACGTTGTATGGTTTTGTAAATTGTCTTCACTTTGTAAATGTGCAAAGGCTGACTACTGGGTTCCTTTTCAAACTGGAGTTTTATCTAACAGATGATACCATCAAAATCAGACAGTGGTAGGGGTTCCCTTACTGCTCTCCTGGCAAAATGCTATTATCATTGTGCTCCAACTGATCAAGTTGGAACAGTTTGCTCCAGAGGGATTAGACAGGGTATAGTTTATTTTTAAGGATGTTCTGTTGGTGTAATGTGGAGTAGAGTATGGAAATTCTCAAGTGAGTCTGGACAGGTACGTAGTTCATATCAATAATTCAAAGCCTCTCTTTCCTGAAACAACTATGTATTTATCTCAGTTACTCAGTTTGGGGTAAGATATAGGTTATAATCACTGTGGAGCCACAGTTTCCTAAACTTTCCTGCAAGTTCTGACATTCCACCTGTCTTTCCTCCTCACTTTATAGTCTCACCACGAACATATCCCTTGTGGGTTATTCTCCATATTTAGATATATAGAGAGAGCATCTCTTCAGTTTCCTCCTTGATACCTATGGGAACGAAACAGGCCTTTTTTTTTTTTTTTTTTTTTTTAACAGGGAAACAGTCAGATATATAGGAAATTACAAACTTGGGGATGTTAAAAAATGTTCCAGACATGCTCCTTGGTTAACAGTCCCTGTCTCCCTTCTGGGATGGTAACGAGACACCATATTGTTTTTATGGCTCCAAGAAGACCAATCCTTCCCCAGTGTAGACTGAAGAGGCAATCCAAGGGAGAAAAAGAAATGTCTATTTTTTTCATTTGGGCAGTTTACATGCCTAGGGATTTAAACTGGGTAATACTAATTTTCTTAAGCCTTTACACCTCACCAAAGAACCCTTTGAACATTTCTTACCTATCCAGAGAATCAAGGAGAAAGTAAATTATGTCCCCATCTGTTACCCAAATGACTTATGTGGGGTGAAATGTATTTTTGGTATCTTAGGAAATTATTTACTATTTTTATGTAGTATGAAATATTTATTTTTTTAGTACAAAATAGAACTTGTAATTTAATAAAAACAGGTTCCTCCTCCACACACACACACACACACACACACACACACACACATACACGTTTATATGAATGTAGACATAACCATAGTGGACTATGAAGGCAAAAGAAATCTATAGATATTGTATCATAATGGTTATTATAGCTGTCATATATCTTGCAATTTTTTATACAACTTTTTATTTTAAATATTTGAAATATGTATGGAAACACAGCTTCTGATTTTATTCTGAATTTAAATATTTCAGGTAACCATTTTATTTTTTGTTTATTATAAATTTATTTTCATTATCTCTGGTGAGATTTGCTGTCATTTATGATACTATTAAAATTAAATATTATTTTCAACTGAACCATTAAATTATGAAATTGAAAATTAATCCAGTCATACAGGTAGTAGTAGTTCATTCTTCCTACCAACTCACGTTAGCCATCTGTTACTCTTCAAAATTATTTATTCATATTGTGCAGTATGTATCCAAAAGTAAAAATGAGTAAGCACAAAAGTTATATGTATTTTTTTAATATTGGTTTTCATGAATTCAGAGCATATTTGAATTAAATTTGGTCTTAGAGAAATTAATGTTCAAATTACAGGTGAGTGAAACAAGCCTGCAAAACTTCAATGACTTTGTACAGGCCTATGACCAAAACCCTGATTTCTGGATTTCTAGTCACCAGAACTGTTAGTCTAGGAACTGATGGTAGCACCAGCTCTGTCACTAATAAATTGGCTAAGTCATAGAAATTATTTTACCTTCCATTCCCTTCATATCTGAACTACAAAATATGGAGGCCAGCTAGATACTTCCTAAAGTAATTCTGGTCCAAATATTCTGTGATTACATCTCTATCCATTCTACCAAGACTGTTTGCCTTCTTAGTTTAGATTTGCAGATTAAAATTAAGAGCTCCCATCCCCCAGAAGGACACCCTCTGCAAAAAAAATTGGAAATTCTGTTCTATTAAGGGAGAATAGTTACTATATGAGCTTTCAGATAAAAATAATATTCTAACATGCATTTATGGCGCAAATTTCAGGTACAGAAATATAATTCCTGTAGTCTCCTCTTCAGAGTTGAAGAGTAAGCAGTCTTTCTGTGGAATATTAAAAATGCAATATTGATTTTTGGCTAAGTAATTTGATCATTTAGACACATTAATCAATGCAGTTTTCAGAGTGCATTGAATAACGGGTGATCAGTGGTATGGTAAGCATAGTTAGTCAGTGGTCAAGACATGCAGCAAGATGGTAGGTAGAAAAAGTGGCTAGAAACTTTAAGGTGGTATGATATGATATCCCTAGGATATTGTATTACCATTAAACCAATAAAAGAAGTTACTAAGGTGAAAAGGGCAGATAGGGTTTCTACTTTGAGGAAGCATTTTTACTTTGGGGAAGATAGATTCATGTTAATTCTTCAAAGATTTTCAGGAAAGGCATTCAGGTTAAACCCAGGCAGAAACCAGTTTATTTTTGTAATTAACACTTATGACAATTACATCAGATAGATCCTTTGTGATAGGCAAAGTGAGGTAGAGTATTCAATGGCTACATCCTTTGTACTCAAAGTGTGATCCACTGATGAGCTACCTTTGGCATCATATGAAATTTGTTAGAAATGCAGACTCTCAAGCACTGCCCCACCCCAGAATGACTAAATCAGAATGTTCTTGTAACAAGATGTACATACAGTTTAAATATTGTGAGGCATTTGTTTGAAACCTTTATAACTTTAACAATCTTATTCTCCCAAATTCAGGCCAAAATAGCTAATGATTAATGTCCAGTTTTTCTGCATGTCGTGAGAAATTGCTTTAGCATGGAGAACACCTTTTTACAGAAGAGGTATTTTTCTCCGTTTCATTTTTCCCTGAAGGTCAGAGGCTAGCAAACAAGGTGATGTTCTAGCCAAGCGCTGCTGTTCTACCGCACGCCCGTCCCCCAATACCTGGCCTGCTTCCTTCTCTGAGGTTCGCATTTGGAAATTTCCTTCGGGAGAGGAACAAAGCTGCCAGCTTTATCGTTCTTCACCTCAAGCATGTTTTTGTCAAATCCTAGTCTCCAGGCAGACCCTCCACCACTGAAATTTCAAATTTTTAAACAAATAAAAAGCAGTTATTTTCAATGAAGAAGTCAGGGAAACTTGGGACTGTTTTTGTTTGTTTGTTTTTGTTTTTCTTGATAAGAAAGAGTCTTTACCTCTTATAAACATCCGTGACTCAATCACAGAAGCTTTTCTTACCCTGGCCAAAATTCCGTTGTATTTCTGGACTTAAGATAAACTCTTTCC
>NW_006783288.1:1535639-1541589 GCF_000442215.2 Lipotes vexillifer
CTCTTTCCCCTCTGTAATGCATACTAAGCCAAATTTGTTTTTGTTGTTTTTGTTGAATCTCAGAGAACCATGATCCTTTTTATACCACTCATCTAAATGTATAATACACTCTCATTTGTGACACCGATTATTACTCTCCTGGCACTAGAAAACAGCAAGTATGTCTTATTTCTGTGTATTCCCTCTGTTTAGCACAATGCCTGACCCACGGTAAGCATTTAATAGTATTTGCTGATTAAACAAAGGAATTTGAGACTCAAAAAGTAATTGCTCAAAATGTCACACACACTTGAGACGTTTCTAGCTATAAATTCTATGTTTTTTCTTCTGTACCAATAGTTTTTCCAACCTGGCTGCATCCCAAACCAATTAAATCAGACTCTGAATATGGAATACTTGTGTTGGTATTGTTAAGGTCCTCCAAATATTCTAATGTGAAGCAAGGCTTGAGAGACTCTCTCTATACTTTGCTCTCTCTTTAATGTAATGGTGCAAAATCTTCCAGTATGATAAAAAAAACAGCAATTGAGGAAGTCAAAATAAACTTGTCAATTGGTAGGAAAACGCAAGGAATGAAAAATGTTCAGTTTGAAGTAATGAAATCTCAAAAAGAACTGGCTATCTGTCTTTAACTATTTGAAAAGTTTTCTTATATAAATGTGATTAGACTTATTCTGTGTATTCTCAGGAGGCAGAACCTAGCTGTATGCATGTAAATTACAGAAAGGCAGTTTGGGGCTCAAATGAGGAAAAAGCCTCTTAGAACTTGAACACTAAAAATATACTGTACCATTTTTGGAGGTGATGAGGAACATATTGTGGGAGGTATTTAGGTAAAGCTGGGTGGGTGGGTTGGTGAGGTCCAGATGCTGAATTAAGTTAGTTAGAATGTGGCTGCATGGGACTCTGTGATTCTGTGTGTCTCAGAATATTTATAAGTTTTATTTAAAAATTATTTAGTAATAATGATATTAAAAATAATGATAGTGAATATTTGTTGAATATTAATTATGAGCCAAGCACTATCTTAAACAATTTGTATCATTGTATTATCTCTGTAAGCCTCACAACAACTTGGTGACATTGGTATAATTAATAGCCCCATTTTAATGAGGAGGAAACACAGACATGGAAAGATTAGTAAACCTGCACATGGTAATTAGCCAGAAACTATTGAAACAGGGATTCAAACTCAAGCAGTCTAATCTTGAAGCCTGAATTCTAGGTCATTTGGTTCCAATCATCCATACAGATTTCTGTATTTATCAGACAATTAAATACTGTTACTTTTATAGACATATATAGGTTTAAGATACCTACTTTAAGATACAAGAACAAAGCCACTAGGGAAGAAAATATTCAGTTCATTTCTTCTCTTTAAAACCAAGAAATTGCAACCATGTATTTGAAGCAGCAAAGGATGAAACTTTGTTTTTTCAGCTTAAGAGGTTAAAGAGATATGCTTGATCTCTCCATTGAATGATAGAAAGACCAGCTGAGGTGCTGCTTCTCAAAATCTCAACTCAGAAGTTTTGATTAAAAAACTTTTGTAGCTTATTCTTAGCACCTCAGTTTACTGACTCCCCAATAAAGTGGAGAAAATTATGCCAACTTCGACAGACTCAATGAGAATTAAATGAAATAATTATCTAAAATACTTGGCACAGTTCCTGGTTCTCAGCATATGTTAAGCAAGTTTTAATTGCCTTCCTTTATCCCTCTTTTATTGTTTGTTCCATCACCTTTAAAATGGTGCCAATAAAACTCTCTGACTTAAGCTGTAGTGCAGTTATGAAGATAAAAAATGAATTTATGTATATTCAAGCTATGACTACTGTAATTTACTATTTACAGTTATCACTATTAGTCATTGCCCTTTTAATTATTTAGTTGTCTATCACTATCTTGTATTTTGATTCTCCATAGTATGTGCCACCTCTGTTGAAGGCACTATAGAAATATTTCTAAGAAAAAAAAAGGTCATAAAGTTAGATATGCAGCTGAGCTTCCCAGGGAGACAAAAAACTGGAAGGTACTAAAGAATATTGCTGTAGTAATTGCCATCTGCATCCTGTTTAGATTTGCTCTCATGATCCTGCACAGTTTCAGTATAAAGAACTATGGGAGAAGCAAAGGAGGTCACTCTTACAGCCAAAGGAGGTCTCTCTCTCTCTTCTCCCCTGTTCAGTCCTACTTGGAACTGAGTTCCCTGCCACCATTGTCTACAGAGGGTGAATATTTCCACTAGTATCAGGAAAATTGGCACATCTCTTATTCAAGCTTATTAAGGCCATGCTCTTTCAATTCTTTTTCCTCATAAATACCTGCTTCACTTCATGCATGCATTTTGCTTCAGACTGAAACTTTTAGTACAACGATGAACTGCTTGTGTTTTGTTTTCCTTTGCTAGAAAATGCATATACAGAAAGGATACAAGTTTGGTTTAATGTTAGGCCAATAACTCTAACAGAAAACTCTTCAGAACAAAAGCAGTGTAGGCATTTTTCCCCAAATAAATCATGTTTGCAGTCAACTGATAGTGACAAAGAGACAGAAGAATTATGTTTGAGAAAGCATATTTATTATTATGAAGTTTTCAATATATTAATAGGACAAAGAACAAGCTGTGATGAATTATGTTTTACTTAGGAATACATTTTCAAAATTGTTAATAAAAGGAATATTGACTTCAAATGAAAGTCATAGTACTTAGTTATTTTTTATATACATCATCAAGAGAGAATGACTACAAATAGGTTTTACCCCAGTACTTTATACTAGCAGAAATAATGGACTTAAATTTTCCAATGAGTAGGAGTGAATTCTCATGTAACCAAGTTAATGAAACTAAATAAAGCATCATCACAGATGTAAAGAATAGTTTGGTAATATGTCCTTTTCTACATGATTTTTCAAACTTTTTTTTATTCAATCAGTTCAAGTGTGCAACATATAGAACCTATGGTATCTTTCATTTACCCAAAAGGAGAAAATAGCTACATATTTTCTGGCAGCCAGGATCATGCTTCCTTGGTTTTAGGAATAGGAAAAATGGAGTCTTGTCCTTCACATTTGGAAAGTACATTGTGGAAATGTGAAAGTTCTGCTGAGTGTCTCATTTTATATTTTTCAACTATTCAAACTCCCATATTGAGAGACTGTTTGTACACAGACTGATTTGTTTAGGCCAGAGGAGCTGGCTTTCTCACCAAAAGTCATTCAAAATCATCAGGACTTTTAAACCTTAACCAAGGCAAATAAACTTCCAGTTCCACAATATCCACAGTTTAAAAGGAATGAAGGGTTTCTTCACAAATACTCAACGATATTTAGGAACTCATTTCAGTCATCCAGAATCATCCTGGTAAGTTTCCCTTCTAAACAGAATATAGACTGGTGGCGATATTCTATCTCCCTGCTGTTATTTCAAAAGTAGTTTCTTTACAGTTCTGTTATAGTGCTTGAGATTGATCTATATTTGTTTTTGGTTTTAGTTTTGGTGACATTTTGAAGAGGACAGGGCATTTTGGGCCAGGTAGAACTGAATTCCAGATTTACTACTCTGTGACTTTGGACAAACTTCCTGGACTTTCTGAATCTCCGTGTTCTCATTTATAAAACCAGTGGAATAAAATCAGTCCTGCAATGCTAGAAGTAAAAAAGTCAGCATTGTACCTGGCACTTGGCACCTGCTTTATTATCATTATCTTGAGTAAATGAAATGAACAACAACACTGAATTACAGGCATCCATGAAGATGTACAATTTTGAGGCATAAGAAATGACTAATGAAATGTCCAGGAATTTTTCAAATTAAAAAAATGTTTTTCAGATCTCCAAAATATCCGTTGATGTATGGGATTATTACCATAAAATTTGGAGCAACAAATTTGCATAAAAAGGAGTGTTTGTTTAGCCCTTGGACTCATAAACTGTGTCCATTAAGAATTTCAGAAACTTCTCTGTTTAAACTTTTCTGAAACTAACTGTGATTCCTTGTTCCTTTTTTTTTTTTTTCCCCTTCAGAGAACCCTTACATTAAGCAAGTAAAAGACAGTTTATCCAGAATCATTCTAGCGTGTCACAGTTCTATTTAGCGTTGTGTTGAATAAAATGACAGCTCACAAATCCCAACCCTGTTTTTTGGTCAGGGTTTTCGGTCCACAGTTCAAATGAAACTTCAGCATTTTCCTTAATGCCAAAAGTAATTTGGCAAACAGAATTTGAGAAAAGAACATTTTTGCTTCTGCTATGCAAAGCCCATATGCTCCATAAATATTATTTAGCATCTCCATGGTGCATTCTGTGTGCACTCTGCTTTATAATCATTGCTATGGCCATTAGCATAAAAATGCTTTTCTCCAGTCTTTTCTTTCCCATGCCTTGGCTTTGAAATTTTATACTTATTCATAGTTCAAGAACTTTGCAAACAAATAAGATGCTGCACAGAATACTGTAGGCAGCTTCGATCCCAGTACTAATCTGCAATTTGTAGCATGAAACGAAAGTTAAGCAAGCATATGGCCAAAGACTGGAGCACAAATAATATTATGCCATGAAATATAAGAATGGAAATATTTATTAAGGTCATTAATTATAAAATTATCATTTATCTTTTACAAAATTTAAGGCTGATCACAAAAGTAAACTTGTTTGTCCTGTGTGTGTATGTGTATTACGTACATATATAAGACATATTATATTTACATATGCACACATATAGAGTCTTGTTATGTTTCTTTTTTACTTTTATATTGATTATATTTTTTATATAAAAGGTAATAGAAATATGTGAGGGAAATGGCAAAATAAAGGCAAGGATGAGATTAGTTTGGAGAAATGTGTACATAGACTCTTTTGTAGTTTATAAATGTGGGGTAAACATTTGTTGGGAGACAAAGCAAAAAGAGGACCCAGTCTGCCACAAAAGCCATGGTGCCCATGGGAAAAATAAAAACAAGCCAATTGCTCAGCACAGATTTTCCTGATTCTGACACTTGAGGGAAACTCTGTCTGTGAATTATCTAAAAGATAAATGAGGAAGAGGAGACAGAGAATAAGTTTTTTATAGATTTTGATCATTAAGATTACACACAAAATATATAACTACTAATGAGTCAGCTGCTTTTTCTAATACTGGTGTCTTACACAAATTAAAAAAAAATACATATCTTTGAGTCAAATCTTGTTTTATAGAATATTATTACCATATTGTAAAGCTGCATTTATATTAGTAGAGGCATTCTTATTTCACTTAACAGGCATAATTCTAAAGATTTGAGTGAGAATAAAATTTTGGTAAAAGAGATTCTGTATTTTAAATAAGGTGTTTTTATTTAAAATCTCACCATTGTATCCTTTGGTATACAGAAGTTCTTAATTTTAATAAAGCCTGCAGAAAGGAAAAAGAAAAAGACAACCAACTCATTTTTTTTAAAAAGGCAAAATTGTTACCTCATCAAAGGTGATAACCAAATAGCTCATAAATCCATCAACATATGCTTAGTATCATCGGTTGTTGGGAAATATAAATTAAAACAACTACCAGATATACTACACATCTACCATAATTACTAAAATGAACTGAAAAGTACACGTACATTTATTAAAAGAAACATATACAAGGATATTAATGGCATTTATCATACTAGCTTCAAAGTAGTAGCCATCCAGATGTCCATCACCAGTGTCATGGATAAATGTATTGTGGTATATTCATTCAATGAAATTGATGTGGCAGTAACATTTCACAAACTCCAGTTACACAAAACAGTATCAGTGACTCTTCACAAACATAATGTTAAGAAGTCAGACTTGGGACTTCCCTGGCGGTCCAGTGGTTAAGACTCCACGCTTCCAATGCGAGGGGCGCAGGTTTGATCCCTGGTCAGGGAACTAAGATCCCACATGCTGTGTGGCATGACGAAAAAAAAAAAAAAAAAAAAAAGGA
>NW_006783288.1:1541892-1554432 GCF_000442215.2 Lipotes vexillifer
AAAAAAAAAAAAAAAAAAAAAAAAAGGTAGTGTACTGTTTAAAAAGTCAGACTTGAAAAAGAGCATACTGCAGGATTCCATTTATATGAAGTTCAAAAACAGGTATCACTAATCTTATGGGGAGGGAAGAGAGAGCAGTGGTTACCTTTAAGTGATGACAGGGGAATACTGACAGGGAGGAAACATGAGGGAGGCTTCCAGGGTGCTGGTAATGTTTGACTCATAGCTGTGCACATTATAAAACGTCATCTAGCTGTACACATATTATTAGTACAGTTTTCTGAAACTTAATATAGGCTCTTGAAAATCTCAAAAATAAGGGGAGCTCCTATATAGAATAAATCACAAGTTTGTTAATAAAGCAAAAATAAAATATAAAGAATAGAGCCTTAGAAGTATGTGCTTCTTTGCTGTGTAATGTAATTTCTCAGGGTTATTCTACTGGCTGTCCTTTGTATCCACCCTTCTTATAGCACTTATGCCATGGTATTGTATTTATCTGTTTACATTCTTCTTATTTTTGGTTATCCTGGAAATTTCTCTTGGGAAAGGAAAAAGGTACTACAAACACCTGAAATTGTTAGATTTCTATTTTGTACTCTTTAGAAAGGGGCAGCATCAAAGCAAGGCCTGTCATTCCTGTGGCCTGTACTAGAACCTCTCCAGCAGGCCCCAATCTCTTGGTGCTGAGCAATCATCACCCTGCCCCCATCAGCCAGTAAGTTGTATTCCATGTTTCTGCCCTCAAACCCTAACCCACTCCTACCACCATCAAGATTGGGGAAGATGTGGAGCCGAAAGCCAATCAGATTACCTCTCTTGAAATTTTGTTCAGGAGGCTTAGGACTAGAAATCAGTTGACTGTTTTTTTGTTTTGTTTTTGTGTGTTTGTGTGTGTGTGTGTGTGTGTGTGTGTGTATGTGTGTTCTCCTTGCTGAAAACGAAGGAAAAAAAATTTTCCTACACTAAGACCCTTGTTTTTCTGACAAGTGTACAGTGGAGCAGAAAGGCCAGTAAACATATAGGATTAAGAATGAAACAGAAATAAAGATGAGACCATGTTAACTTCCTTTGGTTATAACTATTTTTCTCCTTCTCGTTACATGTGAGGCCAACTGCATTTCCCTTCTCAAACCAGTAGCTGCATCATTTTAATTTGATGCCACTTCTCCATGCTTCTGTCACTTGCAAAACAAGCAAACAAACCATAAACCCTCCTTTAAAACACATATATGCTGTTTCAATCAATTACTTTGCTGAGGCTTGGAAATTTGACCTATATGTGTAAATTTACTTTTTAACTTTATACTTTGTTGATTTTGTTCATCTGAATTTAAATAAAGTAGCATCATAATTTCTCATCTCTCTCAGATTAACCATAGAACAAAATCTGGTTTACTAGAAGATGAGTTTCTTTAAAGCAAGGAAATCTTATTCTAAGCTTTATCCCCAATATTTAGTGGGGCTTGACGTTAAAGAAAGCTCCCAGTAAATACTGACTAGAAAAATGAATTATCCTGACATGCAGAAAGTCTACCTAACTGTGGAAAGTAGGAGAGTCCTCTGCAAGGTATGGTGGTGGCAGTGGCTGTTAAAGGGGAAGACTTTAGGGTAAAACCTTGTGTATTTGGTAAAGTGTGAAATAAATCTTTAACAGGAATGAGGTGGGCATAGCTTTGATGATTTTCTTCCCCCAAGAAACTGGCTCCATAGCTCCAAAAATAACATCAATTTTAAAAGTTTATTTGCTGTCCAAATAGTAACCAACATCTTTTTTTTCTTTCTTTCTTTTGTTTTTACATTCATAGAATCAAAGAACAAAGTGTAGCCATTAAAAGAGGCTGTTTGGACGTTTACGTTTGAAAAACAAATTTCCTCTCTTATTTCTGCTTATGCTCCAGAATGCCTAATTTGAAGGCTCATGATTTGCTGAGGCAATGCAGCAGCCTGAGCTGTGCATAGCAGCTGCATGTTTATGTCTGATCCACAGACAGGAGGATGTGTCCATAAAACATGAGAATGTGATTATCAGAGCTTTGAAATGAGCAATACCGGGTAAGCAGGCACAAGATTGGCTGCGCCGGACCTACCATGAGCCCTGGATGCCAAAAATAGTGCAAGACACACACTTAATTTCAATTTTAATTTCCAAAAGGCTTAATTGATTTAAAACTGATATACAACCACGATTTACTATTTACTCCACTTCTATTCAGTCAGTCTTTTACTTAAACCCTACTGTTTCCTAAAGATATGGAGAGCCTGTACCAAAATGTTAAATAAGGCATACATTCTTATAAAGCCATAAGTAGTATCTCCCCTCTGTTTTAATCAGACTTTGTTGTTGTTGTTTATTGCAAGGAAAAAATGTAGATAGATTTAAGACATAGGGAGATAAGATAATGAAATGGAATAAGGCATAGTTCTAAACTGCAGGGTCCAAAACACACTGATATATCACAGTCATTCCTGAGGTATGTCATAATGACTTTACTACAGATAGTGGTCAACTTACTGAAAATTTTACATGATTTCCTTTTCAAAATACATTCTGTATTTTGAAGTTATATTTTTGTGATGTTTTTCTAATTCAGTTGTATTTTTCACATCTTTGAGAGAAGCTAGATGGTTAGATCACCAGGTAAAGGTAAGGTGAGGGGAGTAATCACATTATATGGAAAGTGAACTTCATTCTTCATTTATCTGACAAGAGAGAAGTTGTTTTCAATCATTGATATGAAAGGTTTCAGGATTTCATTAGTGTCAATCTTTATGTCTAAATACATACTTAAAGTCCACAGCAGACACCTCTCATTTTTTCTCAAAAGATCATAGACTAACTGAAATCAACTTGATGTCCAGTGTTTGGGGGAAAGTAGGTTTTTGACATGACCAGGTTATGTACAAATCTCATGTAATTTTATTAAATCACAAGATCTATTTTATCAAATCTTATGATAAGATTGCTTCCTAAAAGTCTTTAGACAATGTAAGGACTTTGGGATTTGAAGGCATTGCCCCTTGAGGATGCAGGGCTGATGCGAATAGAACAAAGGTTGACACTGCCTTTTCCCACTGTACTGGAAGTGCTTTTCCACACGAGGTGCATAGGGCATATATGGCATAAGTGATATGGATATGACACAGTGAAATTCTCGTGGTCATTTTTGCTTTGTGTCTTCTGAATATTCAAAAAAATGTTTTTCCCAGCATTATGGCCCCAAGTTGTCTCTTCCTTCTAAAGAGGACCAGTGTATTCAGTATGTAGATGTAACACAAAACATGGATAAATAACCTGATAGAAGATTATCATTGTTGCCTCTGTTGTTGTTCTTTTTGCTGTATCTCAGTGCAAGAGATAGTTTATGTTAGAAGTTCATGTTTAAAAGTTTAATGGTTAGAAGTTTAGTTGAATTTTCTAGAGTTCATAATTTGTGAGGTCAATACAAAGGAATGTTTTATATCCAAACTGTACTGAAATTTTAGCAGCTGAGATGATTAGAAAAGAATTTAAAGATAGGCATTGCTCAGAAGACACCAAGTTCTTTAGGTAGATGTGGTGGGTTTTAAGTAGACTCACTTTTCTACAGTTCAATATATGGTAATTGTATGATTTTAAAGTTTTGGTTTTGAATAGAGGATGCAGTGATTTGTTCTGGGGAGCAAAATGGTATAATGATTTTGTTGTCAAGTAGATTTAGATTTTTATCCTTTTCTATTTACTAAATGGGTCAGGAAACCTTTTAATATTTCAGTATTTTGGCCAAAATAAGGATATTATGTCTAATTCATAAAGTTTATTATGATAAATAAAATAAGCTATATAAGGTATTTAAAACCCCTAGCATATAGTTAGTAATCAATAAATGTTTGTTTATATTTTCCTCATAATTAAAAAAATAATACTTATATCAATATAATCTCACACATAAACATCATTATAATCTCACACATAATCTCTGTGCTATAATAATATTAGGTAATAAGAGTGAAAAAATATTGATAATATTTATTACACTGAGAAAAGCATTTAATGTGGATTTCTCTTTTGATCTTCACCATAACCTTAAGAGATAAGTGCAGTTTCTGTCTCACTTCACAAAAGAGAAAACAGAGGAGAAAGATTTCACAACTTGTTCAAGGGCACACAATTTATCAATGGTGGAGGGAGTATTTAATGTTGGCAATTTGACTCTACAACCTGTAACCTATACACATACCACATCTAGAAATATAATAGCCTGGCTGTAGAAAAATAAAAATAAACTTTAAAAAGAATTGCAAAGACATGGCTAAGAGAATTGGGATGGATATAGAACTTCATACTTCTAAGCACCTACTTTAATACCCCACTTTACAATTGTTATTAAACCCATCAGAGAATTTTTCATTCATTTTCTGGTTTAGGTTTTAGAATTTCCATCTTCTTATAATTTTCTTTCCTCTATTAAGCTTCCCTATCTGATTATACATTAAGACTGTACTTACTTTAACTTTTTAAATATTCTTGAAGTTTACTTTTTTAACACCTTTTAAGGCAAAATTTATACGCCATACAATTCATGCATTTAAAGTATACAATTTTATTTTTTTAAGTAAACTCAGAGCTGTGCAAGCATCACCACAATTCAAGTTTAGAACATACCAAGCTGTGTAAAAGAAACCCCGTATCCATTGTCAGTCATTCCTCATTTCCCAATACCACCCCGTGGGCAACCACTGATCTACTTTCTCTGTCTATGGATTTGCCTTTTTTGGATACATAATATAAATGGAATCATAAGACACATGATCTTATGTGACTGCCTTCCTTCACTTAGTGTAATATTTTTAAGTTTCATCCACATTATAGCAAGTGTCAGTACTTTATTCTTTTTTGGTGCCAAATAATATTCCATTGTATGTGTATTTCACATTTTATTCATCCATTTATCAGTTAATAGACATTTGGGTTGTTTCTACATTTTGGTTATTATGAATAATGCTGTCAAGCACATTTGTGGGCAAGATTTTGTGTTTATATTTTTTAAATTTTTCTTGCATGTATACCTAGGAGTGGAATTGCCGTTGTAACAAATGACCACAAATATACTAGCTTAAATCAATGCAAATGTATTATCTCACAGTTCTAGAAGTCATGCGTTTCACGGGGAGAAATTCAAGGTGTCAGCAGGGCTATGTTCCTTCTAGAGGCTCTCGGAGAGACTCTGTCATTCTTGCCTTTACTAGATTTTGGAGGCCATCTGTATTCATTAGCTCCTGTGCCCTTTTTTCATCTTCAAAGCCATCAAGGTAATATGTTTAAATCTCTGAGTCTTCTCCTTCCCTGCTTCACTTATAAAGGCCCTTATGATTACACTGGGCCCAACTAGAGAGTTCAGAATAATCTCAAATCCCTTAACGCATCTGCAAAGTCCCTTTTGCCGTGTAAGATAAAATATTCACAGGTTCTGGAGGTTAGGCCATGCATGCCTTTGGGGAAGAGGCATTATGCTGCATACCACAGTGGGTCATATGGTAATTCTATGGTTAACATTTTAGGGATTGCCTGTTTTCCAAAGTGGCTGCTTTTGTGCATCCCCACCTGCAATATGTAAGGGTTTTAATTTTTCTACATCCTCACCAACACTTGTTTATTGTCTATCTTTTTGATAATAGTTATCCTAGTGGGTATGAAGTCATATCTTCTTGTGATTTTGATTTGCATTTTCCTAATGAGTAATGATATTGTTAATCTATTAACGTGCTTATTGGTCTTTATTTCTTTTATAGAGAAATGTCTGTTCATACCCTCTGTTCATATTTTAATTGGGTTATTTGTCGTCTTATTTTTGAATTGTAGGAGTGAGTGATTTATATGTTAGGATATAAGGCCCTTATCAGATACATGATTTGCAAATATTTCTCCCATTATACAGTTTGTATTTTCACTCACTTGATGGTATTGTTTGTAACACTAAAGTTTTCAATTTTGAGCAAGTCTAATTTATTCAATTTTCTTTTGTCACTTATACTTTTAAATTGTATTTAAGCAACCATTGCCCAACTTAAATTCATGAAAATTTACAGCTATATTTCCTGTAATTCTTTGAGCATATTTTTCTTTAGTAACTTTAACATATTATAATTTCTTTAAAATTTGTCTTTTAAGTCCAATACTTGCCACCTTAAATTGATTATTGACTTTTTTTTTTCTTGAGTATAGGTCATAATTTTTATAGGTTTTGATTGTGCACTAACCCTGCTGATAATTCATTGCGGGAACTCTTGTTTCTCTTACCTTCCTGTAAAGATTTTTGTTTTAGCCAGTCATTCTTTTACCAGTTGATCACTTTTCACTTGTCCAGACTTGATCTTTGGCTTTATTAAAGCTATTAATATTTCTAGAAAGCCCAAAGAGTTTTCAGGACTTTCTAATTTGGAGGTACTAACCATCCAAGTCTTGGTTCCTCTTTCGTACTTCAGGATTGATTTTAGGTTTCATTTGGGCAGATCCAGAATGAACCTTATTCTGCAATATAGTCTTTATTCCTAAGGCTTGGCTTTTTGGTGTCTCGGATAAATTCCTGCAGCATTCATGCAGGGCTTTATAAATATCTCCACTTTAACCAGGCTCAACCTCCAGTGTTGCCCTCTACTCCTTCACACTCATATCCTTGTTGCATTTTCAACTGTATCAGCTGCTTTTTGGAAAGCTTTGTGTAATCTCATCCTGCATGTGTACAATCCATAATCCAGGAAATTGCAGGGAAACCTAACACAGACTCTGGCACCTTCCCATGTACACCTCTTAGCTGCTTTGTTTTGCCCTTTCAGCTTCAAATTCTGAACTCTTCCTCCAGTAGAAATGCTGAGCTCTGCTTAGATTCTAACTCTCTGTGTTATAGTTGGAAAATTGTCCCCAATAAAGAATAAAAGCAATTATACAGATCACTCAAAATTTCTTTCCTCTCAGGAATTATACTATTCTAATGCCTCTTGTTCAATATAGGAAAACTTTTTTGACATATGTATTTTGCCCAGGATTATGGCTGTTTACAACCAGAGGACTAGTCCATTGTCAGTTACTCTATCATAACAGGAAGTCAGACAGAAGCTTTTGATAAATATTTTAAATTATAACCATCCTAACATTTCTGAATGTTGGATATCCTGTTACCTTTTCTCAGATATATGGTAATTTCTATTGACTTAAATTTCATTGTCTGATATGTTTTAGGTAGATAATTTCATACCAATTCTTATAGTGAATATAGTGAAACATTTTTAAAACTTTTAAGTGGCAAACAAGGATCTGAATCTAAGTTAAAATAGAATCACGTGTGCTTGTAGCAATACAAATGCAATATATATAATGCCTAAATCTGTGTGTGTGCAAGTAAAAGACAAATAATTCACCATCTCTGATGGACGGAGGAAACGAATTTTAAATACATCCTTATCTTGTTAAATTGGAATAAGATGATGTGGGATAAATACTTTATTAAATCCCAGAAATGATGTAACTATCATGCTTCCTAGAAAGGGGTCATACTATAAGTACCTCAGTTTGACTCTTTTCTCACTTAACAGGTGTTAGATACCTTTCTAGGTCAGCACATGTAGATTTATAATATTCTTTTAGGAAAGCTTCATAAAACTCCATTGTAAGAATATACCATGAAAATGTTATCTAATTCTCTTTTGATGGACATTTAGATTACTTCTAGTTCTCTATTATTATAATTATATATTAGTTATCTAAAAAAGGAGATATTCTTATACCTACATCTGTGTGTACTTGTGTGTATATTTCAGAAAGAAACATTCTAGAAATGAAATTGTTGTGTAAGAACCTTAGGCATATCTTGAAATATGACACATAGTGACATGCTTCGCTTTCAAAAGTTTGTAGTGATTTACATTCCCACAAAGCTAATCTAACAATAAATATTTAGGTATTGTTAGATAAAAGGTGTCTAACAGTAGAGTAGAGTGACTCCTTCAAAAGATAAACTGGCATTTGATAGGCTTTTCATTTTACCAGTCTATTAGAGGGGACAAAAGACTATCTTATTATATTATATTGTTTTAAGTATTTCTAATTTTATATAAGTTTTTATGTTTACTGTCTATATATATTCCTTTGTAAATGTCTTTTAAACTGTTTTTCTACTGAGTTATTGTATCTTCTGTGTGTTGGTGTATCCTGGATACAATACTTACTGTATACCTTTGGTAAACTAATTTAATTATTTAAAATTTCAGTATCCTCATTTATAGAGTGAGAAAAATAATAGTGTATTCTTCACATATTAATATTATAATTAAAGATTGCAAATGCTTAATAAATATTACCTATTTCTAAACTTAAAAAAATCCTCAGTACATTAAGCATGATAACTGTGTATTTCATATGTACATCAAATAATTCATTTAAAAAATGCTTTCTTTTGTAGGCCTTAAAGTAAATTTTAATTTGGTTGTATTCAATGTATCCATCTTTCCTTATGGATTTCTGATTTTTATGTTATTATTTTGAATGACTTTCCATTCTAATCTCAGAAATATATTTAATCATGTTTTATTCCAATAATTTATGATTTATTTTTTACATTTATATGTTTGATACACATGGACTTCATTTTCTATATGTGTGTGTATAAGGACAACGTTAGATATCTAACTTTAATTTTTATCATTATCCAATTGTTCCAAGTCTGGATTCTCATTCTCCTCATTCTTTTAAATTTTTTTTCTTTTTTTTTGGCTCTTCTTATACTGGTAAAAAATGTATCTTTAATTACTCTAATTTTATAATATATACTAATATCTGAAACAACTGCTTCCTAACATTTCTCTTTACTTTAGAATTTTACTGACTATTCTCGTGTGTGTGTGTGTGTGTGTGTGTGTGTGTGTGTGTGTGTGTTTCCAGATAGACTTTTAAATCATTTCCTCAAGCTCCAAAATATACTTAAATGTTTTCTTTGAAGTCGCATTAAATTTATAGATTTAGGAGAACTAATGTTTTTATACTATTGAGTTCTCTGATCTGAGAAAAATGTTATATTGTTCCCTGTTTATTAATTTTTTATTTATGTACCTCAACAGTATTTAATACCCTCTTTGTATATATTATAAACATTTCTTCTCCATTTCCTCTCAAATATTTCAGTGTTTTTTGCTTGTCTGAAAAGTTAATATGATCTTTTTGAATTATAGCAATAAACTTACTACCATTTGTCATTTAAAAAATATTTTTATATAACTTTCACAACCAGCCATCATACTAATATTTTATTTTTTTACATTTCCTTATAGTTTCCTAGCTACTTCTCTTAAGGTTTCCAAATATACAGTCAAATCTTCTACCAATTATGATAATATTATGTTCTACTTCTACTATCCCTTTCTTAGAGAGATAAAGTATACATTTAATTATATGTTTTTAAGATATTAATAAGGCATTTATCTAGGGTCATATCAGCACTAAACCTGTGACCATGTGTTACTCACCTTGACCTATTAATTTGGTGTATTCTATTAATAGATTTCCCCAAATTGACATAGTTTTACAATTTTTTAAAGGAAACCTGCTTTTCGTTTCAGTGCTAGATATTGACACAACTGCTCTTTTTTAAATTTCTTCATTCTGTAGCTGATAATCTTCAATTTTGCATATGTAGAGAGGTTCATATCTAAAGTATTCTCTCTCTGGAATTTTTAAGAAGTTCCAAAGTATATTAATCATTAGTATTTTGTATTTAGAATTCCCATTCTCCATCTTTTTCTCCTTATCTTTCTCTTCTTAATGGTAGTAATCAGGCAAGATAATTGTGTTTTCTTTCTGTTTGTTACTCCTCCTTGAATGGAAGTCCTTTCTTTCTATTTGCTTGAGAATTCCCTGTGTACTCTCTTTTGCTCTCATTTTGCAATGTTTCTATTAGAACTTTTTAGTTAAAAGACTGGATTTTGATTGTTCAATACATCTCTTGCCTGGAGGGCAAGGAATGAAAGAAAATGAGCTAGAGCACACAAGTTTCAGTTTAGATATGTTATCTTAAGATTAACATTTTTCTGCAAAATATGACAGATCTCCTGTTTCCCCTAGCATTTGATATTTTTTTTTTGATTGGAAATAAGTACTGAGGCTTGCATTAAACACATATTACACATACATCTTTTGTTTGGTCGTTTGCTGTATACTTAAGTCTGCTGTTTATCTCTGCAAAATGAAGTTAAATAGGTACTTCACTCACCTATCTGCTTTAACAAGTCTCAAAATTCTTACTTGGATAGCTAGTTGTGTGGGTAGCAGGTAGTGGGTGAGGGGACAGGGAGGAGAAACAAGAAGGTGGGTGTGCCCCCTCAGGAGCAAGGAAGGAAGGAAGGTGACCTAACTTCATCCACTTGTCAGTTAGAGCTCTGTATATACTGGAAATTATTTAATAAACCTAATACTATGTGGGAATCACTGATTGTGAAAGTCTAATTTAAAAATCTGGTCCTGTATGTTAGCTCATCTCTATTTCCCTCCTTCCTGAAATCTACAGTAATCTCAGGGGTTTCTGGTTCTTTTCAGTGCATGGTAGTATATTCTTTTCTTAAAACAAACAAAAAAAAAGATAAAACAAAATCATCTAATGTAGATTCTCTGTTCTTAAATGGTAATGGGGTTTTACTCTTTTTCTCATATCACTAGCCACTACTTTTTCTTTTTTTCTGGTTTTTCCTTTATACATAAAGCCTCACTTTTGAGACTTATGTTTCTACTCTTCTCTCTACAACCCTTCCCTCTTTCTGTTACATTCCTAACAAGAGCCAGGTTATAATGGAAATGTTATAGAGGAAGAAGTTGACATGGCCACGATTGGAGCTTGAGGGATCTGCACAATCCAATGAAGATGTAGATAAAAGAAGAGAAATAGGAAACTGGAGAGTGAAAAAAAACCCTGGAAACTCTGGAAATTTGTAGGAGGATTCCCTGACAAATAGCTCAGATTTGTATTTAAAATGAAAATATTTACTGAGTGCTTATTTGGTGCCAGAAATTGTACCAAAGCCTCATTTTATAATTTCCTTGTGAAGGAAATTTCATAACATATTAGTAGGCTGATAGAAAGATACAGAGTTGGCTGAGCCAAGCCTTTTCTAATGGTCCAGATTTCTTCTGATGACAACTAACAATGTAACTATGCCAAAAACAAGCTAAAAGAGTATACATCCAACCATCCATTCATCCAATAATCAAATGTTTATTGAGCAGCTCTTAAGTGGCACACATGAGATTTATGTATGTTGGAGAATAAATGGGTGTTATTTATATCTTCAAAAAGCTTATAGTCTAGGGAGAGACAATGAAACATAAGCATACAAATAAGTGTATTATTATAAGTTGTCATAAATACTGTGAAGGAAGGAACTGTGGGCTTCCAGTTGTTTTGGGTGACAGTGGAAGAGAGACATCATTCACAATGAAACTATATTATTATAGTCATGCTATGTTGATTGAAGAAAAGAAGGACAAGTGCCCACCACCAAAAAGATTAGAAAGAAACTTTACAACAATATGTTAAAATGTTTGGTTGTGCCTGGTCAGACTAGTTTTGTACTTAGAAACTGCACTTTATTTAATAGTTTCTTTATAGTATAATTCCTTTGAATAGTTATAATGCTGATGGAATTCAAAATATTGTAGTACATTTGAGTACTGAACAATAGTGCAACATATTCTTTATGAGGAGAAAGCACTGAGGAGAAATAAAAGAGCTCCATAAGTAACCCAAATGTGTGACAGAGAAAGGAGCTCACCCCTTCCAGTACTTTAGGTAATAGAATGTCCTTGTAACACCAGTTGAAAAGGGAATCAATGAGTGCCACACGATTTAAGTGGCAGGTGCAAGAATATATACTATTCCTATTCATCATTTCAACAATGGCAGAAGAACCATGTTAAGCTTATAGATATCTTTTCTTCAACGTATATTTGGCAAGAGCCCGCAAGTGGTATCTCTTGCTACTTGGCGAAAAAGAAAACTATGAGGCTACTTTCCCAATTAGTGTATTCGGCTGATTTTCTGTGGCAGAAGAAAATGCAGACTGATTGTTCAGCCCCCAAATGAGTGTGTCCCAAACTTGCTCATTCTACAAATGAGTGTCTGACACATAGCTGCCTTCAATAAATGCCATAGGAATAAATGAGAAAAAGAAAGAAGAGAAAATAAGAGGAATGGGAAGAGAGAACGGAAATAACAAGAATTTGGAGTACTTAAGGCATTATTTTTATCCAGTTTGGGTGATGTATAATGAACACATAACATTTTATAAGTTTAAGGTGTACAACATAATGACTTAATAATATATGTCGGTATTGTGAAATAATTACCACAATAGGATCTTTTAAGATTTACTCCCTTATTCTCTTTAAAATATACAGTACGGTATTGTTAACTATAGTCACCATGCTGTATACTACATCCCCAGAACTTATTTACCTTATACCTGGGAGTTTGTACCTTTTGACCACCTTTGTCCATTTCACCCTCCCCCCTCAGCCCC
>NW_006783288.1:1554442-1608082 GCF_000442215.2 Lipotes vexillifer
GTCTGTTCTCTGTTTCTGTGAGTTTGGCTTTTTTAGATTCCACATATAAGTTAAATCATACAGTATTTGACTTTCTCTGACATTATTACTAATTTGAAGTAACAAATATATGATTGTGCCACAGGGGGAGAGAAGGAAGGGAAGATAACCTGGGAGACAATTACATGTCCTCAATTAACAAGTTCAGAAATAACCCAACGTGATCTTGTGTTTGGGTCTATAAAGGGTATGTGTTATGCTAATGGTTTTGGAAACAAAATAGGGGTCTATATAGGGTATGTGTTATGCTAATGGTGTTGGAAACAAAATAGGACATATTCCAAAAGATGCATACCACTTTGAAAACAGAAATGTTGGAAAAGGTTAAGAGATGTATATAATCAAAATGAAAGTGAGTATATCTGTCTGCCACTTTGACAGTCTTCCAAATCACCTCTATTTCTCTCTCTTTCTGAGTAAGAAGCATATTGAGAAAATATTCATGTAAGATAAAGAGTATGTCTTTATTTTCTCTTTTGAACAGCGCTGTAGGTGTGGCAGGGACACCCATGGAAACATAGCATGACTAGATGTCTTAGTGAAGTTTCTGAATGTTTAAACATTTAAGATTTAAGAGCTCCTTGGTATGAGAGTCTAATTCATTTTGGCAGTTGACAGTTTGCTGGCAGTTTACACTTGGTAAGTGCACCTGACTCTGTCAGTCTGTTTTCGCAAGCAACCTATCTGTTACACTGTGAGTGGCCTTCCCTCCACTTATACAAAGGCTGTCTTTTTTATATTATTTTCCTCATGGAGATTTAAAGAGACTGCGTGGTGAAAGGCCACATAATCAGTCGTTGTGATGACACCATGCCTGTACTCTAGGTATCAAAATAGTAAGAAAAATACATGCTGGTTCAGAAATTGTGATTTAAGTTACAATCTAGTACTGAATGGACATTGAACTTCAGGCACCTGTTAGCAATTTGTAGTTTTGTGTTTGTTATTGTTCATAATTTAGAATCTAGTCTTCCACAATAAAAGTAATGCAAGAAATAAAAATGATGCAAAGATATATGGAGAAAATTATATGTAATCCTAAGAAGGATTACAATCCTTCTTAATAATAACCCTCCCAAGAAGTTCTGTGAAAGTGGATTTATATGGTCCTGAGATCTGTTATATGATAGCCAGTGAAGCACAGGGAGAATCCTGATATCCTTGTGATGATATTGCTAGCACAATTGCACATAGCTTGTGTGACTCCAAATGTAGGCTACACTGTGAAGGCTGGTACAACACCATGAAAGAAAAGGTTCAGAGAAGAAAGGCAAAGCGTCAGAAAGCTCTTGGGTCATTACATAAGACATTCTATTCCTTGACCATATAGCCTGCACATGCAGTAGAATAGTTACATGCTGTAGAGGGCAGCTTGACTATTTGGGGAGTGTTAAGTAAACAGGCATCATCACAAGCAGTATGTCTTGCACCACATAAGAGTTGAGAGATGTACCAAGAGCGAAGAAAGGAGATTTCACCTCAAAATTTACCTCACACAGAACTAGTCTGGTATGAACATAACTTCTCAGCCTTAGTAAATTGAATAATAAGTCTTCTCTGAAAGCTTTTAAAATGCCTGGCCTAGCATATAATTGGAAAAATAGGATTGGAAATATGATTTTCATATCACCAACAAGTAGACTTCCTAAAGTTTTTTTTCACTACAAATGTTTTCAACAGAAGTTAAGGTTGTTAGTAGAAAATTCATAAGGGTAATGCATTGATATTTTCAGTCTCCTTGATGAAATAATGAAAAATGAAAATTAAACAAAAGATGTTTGTGGGCTAAAAATTGATGTTTAACCATTGTATAAAAAAGAAAGTTGCAGTGCTCTTGATCCAAAGTTAATATCAATATTAGAGAAGTATTTTAGCATTCAACAATCCAGGTAACATTTATCTGTGAATATTTACCTGGTAATATTAAATGACTACCATGTATCAACTAAATGCCAGGCATGAAAAGAGTTATTTCATGAGAGAATTAAAAAAAGACTGAAACACATTCAATATGAGTCACATCAGAAACTATTAGGATTAGAAATATTTTACTCTGGGAAGAGAACAGAAAGATAGAGATTTTAGTGTTTTAACAACTGAATTATCAGTCCACAGTTAAGTATTAAAAATAAAACTGACACTGACTCTATCAATAAGTAATTCATTACTGCCAAGAGACTTTTTATTAAAATTGAAATTGAGGATTATCAAAAGAACAATGATAAAGACTGTGTATCAAGAAGTGTTTCAGCTGCTCCGCAGCATGTGGGATCCTCCCGGACCAGGGCATGAACCCGTGGCCCCTGCATCGGCAGGCGGACTCTTAACCACTGCGCCACCAGGGAAACCCAAGAAGTGTTTTATTGTAAAGATTAAAAGCCATACTAAGAGAAGAGAGAATTTAATTTGTTTCAACACACAAAAAAGGGATTAGAAACAAAAAGCCGCTCTTGTCTGAAAAATGAAAGTCTGAGAATTACTTCAAGCAGGCAAGAAAAACTATACAAACTGCCAGCCAATTTTTATTAAAAATAAGGAAGAAGATAAAAGGAAAAATTAAGAATTCAAGCACAAATCACAACACATCAATTATTTGAATGTGAAGGATGGCAAGGAGATTGAAGTCTTTCTAGACCCCAGTTATTAAGAAAATATTAGATATATTCACTTGAAAAGCCTAAATCAGAGAGGGAGTTAGCATATACTTTGAGGATTCTGATAGATTGTTTTGTGATATGCTAGAAAAAGTCAGAAGTTTTGCCCTTTTTGTTGTTTCGTGTATCCATTTTTTCAAGAACTCCTGGATGACTCATACAGACTGCAAAATGTTATTTCCATATACTGAACCTACAAACCATGCTGGGATTACTTACATCACATATCTTGTGGTAGAGAATGGAAGATAGAGTTACAGAGTATAGAAGAGAAAAGAACAAAGGACCATAGCGAAAATTTAAATGAGAGAGGGAATTTAAAATTCTCTGTAGCAGGGGACATTGGCAGGTCTTTTTAGTGAACTATGGAATAACCATCACACCATCAGGGTTTGTACAGATGCTTGGCAAATATAAAAGAGAGCTATACAATATCTTTTATTTAATGTTTAGTGGGGACTAGATCTAAGAAACTCACAATTGGAAGACCCCTTAGTCCCCAAGTGACCTCTGATTTCATATTCAGCTTCTAATCAAAGCAGCAACCTTTCCCATGAGCTTTACAGATGATTGTTTAGTATCTAGTTAAACTAATTCACTGGTCATCTACTTATGACAATATTGGAAAATTTTAGTTACTTACCATTTTAGAAGGTTAAGCCTCATTTTGATTACAAATATATCTTCATGTAACTTTTCTTACATGGTTTTATTCTGAGCTACAAAAATCTAATTACTCTCACATAACATCGTTTAAAATATTTGAAATTACATTTGTCCTCCTTTTCAAATTGAATATCCATGGTTATTTTCTATAGTTTCTTCAGTGGTGTATAAATTCATCCTGGATAACATTGAATTGCCATATATCAAGGACATCACATTTTGAATTATATACATCATTTGTATAAACTAAAGATGAAACTATAACAAAATTTTCAAATTGGTATTATAATTCCCCTTTCAGCTATTAGGAGCTATTTTTTATTAGATTAATTTTTACTCTAAGAACAAGTAGAAATCAAAATCTCTCTCTTTCTAGATAGACAAATAGATAAATAGATATACATACATATACATATTAGTATCTCTATAATCTCTGAAGTCTATACACTTGGGTAAAAGGAAAAAAGGCTTCACAAAGCCTAAAATGGATCTTTCAATCAGTTCAATCATATGTTTGTAAAGATCATTTACTCTTAGTCTAAATTCTTGTCGGAATTGAAAGTACATACTTTCTTGAGCAGCAAAACACAATTCAGACAGTAGGTTTTATTAAAATATTCCACATATAATATACAATGCTCAGTAAATAAATGTCCAGGCATACAAGAAAATATAACTTGACCAAGAGAAAAAGAAACAAGAGAACAAACCCATAGGCAATTCAGATTATGGTGTTATTAGGAGCAAAATTCTAAATAATTATAATTGATATGTTAAATGTTAAGAGGAATTATTTTGGCTGAAAACTGGAAACTGCCAAGAGACATATCAAATGGATGTTATATAAAATATAAGAACTAAAATTGAGAAATAAATAGATGGGTTTAATAGCAACTTATAAAGAGTTAAAAAGAAAGTTAACTGAAAGTTAGATTCGTAGAAAATATCCAAATGGAAGCATAAAATGTCAGAAGGGAAAAATAGAGAAATGAGTGTATTCTGTAGAACATAGTGACAAATCTAACTAATGTATAATTTGAGAAAGGAATGGAGCAGATACAATATTTAAAAGGATAATAACTGGTATTTTCTAAAATTGATTGAAGACATGTAGCATAGAATAAAAATGCTATAATGCTTCTGCTTCTGGTTATGACTAACAGGAACTAGATATATTCCCACACATGAAATGACTTTTAAAGAGAGAAAAATATGTGAAACAAGTATTTGCAGACCTTGGACCATGGGCAACAGAAGACAGTGATTCCTGCAAGAAGGGAATGAACACTGTGAGCCTTCTGATGGCTAAGCTTGTAGCCTAGCTAGAGTTTCCAGGGTGCAGTGTGGGAGGAAACCCCAAAAGGGACTAGTAGTCCTCTTGAGTTGAGCAGTAGAGTTTATAATTTGAAAAGGCCAAGAAAGCTAGAATTTGTGAGGCAAAGTGCCAGAGAACAGTGCTATGTGTCTTGTTAAGAAATCAAAATTATTGTTGTATATCTTCCCCTCAGAAAACCAGCAAAACACATACAAACAAAAACAAAACAAAAAGGACCACTACAGGACCAGATGGCTACACTGGCAAATTAAATCAGAAATTTTAAAAGGAAATAATACCAAACCAATGTAAATTCTTCCAGAAAACAGAAAATGAAGAAATGCTTCTCGACTCATTCTTGTCAACATGCATTACCCTATGGCACAATCAGACAAAGACATTAGCAGAAGAGAAAACCACAGACTCATGAATAGAGGTATACAAATTTTCATCAAAATGGAACAATTGGAATCTAAAAATATATAAAAAGTGTAATAGATTGTGACCAAGTGAGATTTATCCCCAAATTCAAGATTATCTTAAAATTATAAAATTAATTTTTAAGATGAGCCTCAATTGCAGACAAAAAGAAAAACTTTATATTGGAATGGAAGATCTCATTCACTTTCCCTTTCAGCAGTGACATAGTTGTCCCTCAATATAGGCCTACTGTATTGAGTTGAGAATTGAGTCCATGATCCTATTTTCAGGAGAAGAATTTGATATGATGTTCATTTTGGAACTAGAAGAGTATTGCTATTGTAGTCTCTCTGGGTTGTCTTAAGATTTAAGAGGCAAGGATTTAAGAACAGTTCCAGGGAAGAGCTTAAAGTAGAAAAAGCAAGAAACCACATTGGTCTGGTTAAAAGTTGTAAAAGAAATAAAGCATTCTGAAAACATGGCCAAGATGCTGATAGGTAGAGATGGAAAACTGAGGAATAGAGAAACCAAAAATACATCTGGCTTTGTGTATAAAGTCTAAGCAATGGAAATGAAATTGAGGTTCCAGACACAGGCCTTTGAAGTAAACTCAGTGTCAACTGGGCAAAACAATAGAATAAACAGAACTTACTACAGCCACATGAGCAAGAATAACAGCAAATCCAAAAGCAGAAACAACAATTCCAGTAGTGAAGAAACATGCCAGGTCCCAACATCACCACTTGTTGCCTCTTTTGTGTTGCTCTTTTGGCAAGGAAATGGGGCATGGAGGAGATGAAGTGAGATAACAAGATGAAAAGGGCCCATAAGTGCTACTGGTTGGACTCAGAAGAAAATCCCAAAGAATAGTTACAATGACATTTTAAATTAAAGACATACTGCCATTTCAAAATTATTTAAACGTCTAGGTTAAAAATATACTTACTCAGTTGTCAGTGTTAGAAGGTAAGAGAATTTCTACCAGGAACATATAAGAAGTCATGATATTTAAAAATTATGAGTGCCTTAATGTGTGGATACTTTATATTGTGTTAACAAACAACTACACAATGCATAGTCTAGAATCTTTATTGTCTTCTGTCAGCTGTAATTTCTTTAATGACAGAATCTTTTTTTATCTTTGCTTTCCCTGTAGAACATAGTATGCTGGCTTACACATGTTAATTTAATAAAGATCTTCTGAGTGCTAACAAAGAAAAAAAAGAAAAAAAATGAACCTCAACACTTATCTCACACTCTCTGCACAAATTAATTTGAAATAGATCATAACCTTAAATTTAAGAGCCAAAGCTACACAACTTCCAGGGAAAACATTACAGAAAAAATCTTAGTCACTCTGAGTTAAATAGAAACAAACAACAACAACAACAAAAAGCAATATAAAAGAAAAAGAGCTGCCTTATTGGACTTCATAAAAATTAAAATCTGTTGTTCTTCAAAAGACTCATTAAAATGAAAAGACAAACTGCAAAATGGGAGATAATATTTGCAAAACATGTATCTGAAAATGGACTTGTATACAAAATGTATAAAGAATTCTTAGGGGCTTCCCTGGTGGCGCAGTGGTTGAGAGTCCGCCTGCTAATGGGGGGGACACAGGTTCATGCCCCGGTCTGGGAGGGTCCCACATGCCGCGGAGCGGCTGGGCCCGTGAGCCATGGCCACTGAGCCTGCGCCTCCGGAGCCTGTGCTCCGCAACAGGAGAGGTCACAACAGTGAGAGGCCCGCGTACCGCAAAAAAAAAAAAGAATTCTTAGAACCCAGTAAATTTAACAAGTAATAAAACAAAACCAAAACACTGACAAACCACTTTTAAAAATAGGAAGATTTGAAGAGACATTTCATCAAAGATATGTAGTTGGCAAATAAGCACATGGGAATGTACTCAATGTCTTTTGGTCATTAGATAAATGCAAGTTAAAATCACAATGAGGTATCATTAGACTCCTTGGAATTAGAAAGACTGAGTATATCAAGTGATACAAGAGGGTGGGGCTACTAGAATCCTTATCTACTGCTGCTGGGATCTTAAAATGAATATAACCACTTTGCAAAAATGTTTGGCTATATTGTGTAAAGCTAAACGTACAACTACTTTATGAGTTTTGACATAGAGATACACCCAGCTATTACTCAATATTAATGAAAGATTATTAAAAGCATACATCCACACAAAGAATTATAGACAAATGTTCACAACACCATTAAATGTAACATCTCTAACATGGAAACAACCCAAGTTTCCATCATCAGGAGAAGGAATAAACACATTTTGATATACACATTCAATGGACTACTACTCAGCTAAAAAAAAGTTACTGAAATTAGTGTTTAACACAAAAACATGGATGAATCTCAGTGACTCTACTGAGTGAAGGAAACTGACAAAAGAGAATCTATATGATTCTATTTGTATGAAATTCTGTAAAATGCAAACTAATCAATAGTGATAGAAAACAGATCTGAGAGATTGGGGTAGAGGGAGTGATGAATTACAAAGGGGACTAGGAAACTTTTGGTAGGGAGAGAAATGTCTTTTATTTTGATTGTTACAGTAGTATATCTACAGGTCAAAACTCATGAAATTATACACTTAAATATGTACAGTTTGTTGGATGCCAACTTTATAATTCAATAAATCTATAAAAAATAATTGTTATTAAACTTAAGTGGAATAAACAGTAAGAAAATTACAACTGGCACATATGATAACTGAAATGCAAAAACCAAAGCAAAGAGAAAATATTCTAAAAACCAAAATAATAAAGGCGTATTATCTTCAAAGGAGCAACAATAAAACTGGCAATTTACTTCTCAACAGATATAGTGGAAGAAAAAGACCAAAAAAAAAAAAATGACATGATGAAAGTTATTTTGAATGGGAGTAAATGCCGACTTAGAATTCTATAACCAATGAAAATATTCTTCAAAAATGAAGATATTTTCAGAGAGTCAAAATCTGAGAAAAATTTTCACTAGCATACCTGTACTATTGGAATTGTTAAAAGGTGTACTTCAGGCAGGAGAAAACTATTCCTAGATTCCAGGTCAAAGATAAATAGAGACGTGAAGAACTATGAAAATGGTCATTATATGGGAAAATCCAAATGAAAAATATCTGTATGAAACAGAAGCTGTAATATGTTTGTTTGGTTATTTTTACTAATTTATTTTATTTTTTATTGTTTTATTGATGTATAGTTGATTTACAATGTTGTGTTAATTACTGTTGTACAGCATAGTGATTCAGTTAGACATATATATGTTCTTTTTTTATATATATTCTTTTCCATTATGGTTTATCATAGGATACTGAATATAGTTCTTTGTGTTATACAGTAGGACTTTGTTGTTTATCCATTCTATGTATAAAAGCTTATATCTGCTAACCCCAACCTCTCACTACATCCCTCCCCCAAGCCCCTTCCCCTTTGCAACCACCAGTCTGTGTTCTATGTCTGTGATTCTGCTTCTGTTTCATAGGCTCATTTGTATAATATTTTAGATTCCACATGTAAGCGATATCATATGATATTTGTCTTTCTCTTCCTGACTTACTTCACTTAGTATGATAATGTGTAGTTGCATCCATGTTGCTGCAAATGGCATTATTTAGTGTTTTTTTTTTTTATGGCTAAGTATAGTATTCCATTGTATATATGTACCATATCTTATTTATCCTTTCCTATGTTGCTGGACATTTACATTGTTTCCATGTCTTGTCTATCTTGGCTATTGTGAGTAGTGCTGCTATGAACATAGGAGTGTGTGCATCTTTTTGAATTATAGTTTTGTCTGGATATATGCCCTGGAGTGGGATTGCTGGATTATATGGTAATTCTATTTTTATTTTTAATTTTTTCCCCAACTTTGTTCCTTCTTTTAATCTGTTTTTTAACTTTAAAATTTGAAATTTATCAGATTACAAAAAATTATAAAACCAATACAAAGAATACACTCCAGTTTCCCAAATGTTAAAGTCATATACAACAAGTGTACAATACCAAACTGAAAAAAAAATAACATTGATACAATACTGTTATCTAATATACAAATCTTATTCAAGTTTTATCATGCCTTTTGTTCATCTGTATTTCCATCCATTATCCTTTCCCTTCAGCCTGAAAAAATTCTCCTACTAGTTCTTGTAGTGCAGACCTTTTGAAATCAATTTGAAAATTATGTTAATTTTTTTCTCTCTAGAATATCATTATTTTGCCTTCATTTTTTTAGGATAAAATTCTAGATTGAAGGGATTTTTTTCTTTCAACCTTTTACAAATGCTGTTTCTTTTACTTCTGGCCTCCGTTGTTTTTGGTGACAAGCTAGTTGTTTGTATGTTCGTTTGTTTGTTGTAATACCAGTTTCCCCTCATATATAATCTTTTCTCTCTGGCTGCTTTTTTAAAAATATTTTTATTGGAGTATAGTTGATTTACAATGCTGTGTTAGTTTCAGGTGTACAGCAAAATGAATCAGTTATACATATACATATATCCACTCTTTTTTTTTTTTTAGATTATTTTCACATATAGGCTATCACAGAGTATTGAGTAGAGTTCCCTGTGCTGTATAGTAGGTCCTTATTAGTTATCTATTTTATATATAGTAGTGTGTATATGTCAGTCCCAATCTCCCAATTTGTCCCTCCTGACCCCTTAGCCCCTGGTAACTGTAAGTTTGTTTTCTACATCTGTAACTCTATTTCTGTTATGTAGATAAGTTCATTTGCACCTTTTTTTTAGATTCCACATATAAGCGATATCATATGATATTTAGTTTTCTGAGGAACGTACATGCTGTTTTCCACAGTGACTGCATGAACTCACATTCCCACCAACAGTGTAGGAGAGTTCCCTTTTCCCCACACCCTTTCCAGCCTTTATTTGTAGACTTTTTAATGCTGGCCATTCTGACTGGTGTGAGGTGATTATACATTTATATAACACACACAATATTGTTGCATCAGTTCAGAGCAAATTGAATGTGGTTAAGCAAATTGTAAGATCTTTCCATTAACTAAGTGATAAAACTACTTATTTATATTAAATTTTAAAAGATCAAGAATGGGTGTTGTAATATCAAGCGTGACCCTTAAGAGAATAGAAAGAATGTATACTGAGTAAGCTAATAAAGAGGTAAATGGAAAACTGAAACAATTGATTATTTACAAATGAAGAAAAGGAGTAAGAAATACAGAAAAGGTGGGACAAAGAGAAAACAGTAATATAGCAAATTTAAATCAAAATATATCAGTAAGCACTCAAGCAACAACAGTAAGACTTGATTAAGCACAAAAACTTAATCTATATAGTCCTTAAAAGGATACAAACCTTAAATACTATTTTAAATGTTTTTATATTTAAGTGTTTCAGTTTTCAACCTTTGAGCACAATAAATATTTGTTGAGGATCCAACTTGGGTCAGACCCACAGGTTCATAACATACAAGGCTAAAAACACATGTTATCTGTCGCCAAGAAGTTCAGTTTCTCCCTGTAAAAAGATCTAAGTTTAAAATATCAGAAAAGAAATAATGATACATGTTTCTAATTATATCAGAAAATCAAATGGAAACTTTCTTTTCAATTCTGTTTGTATTTAAACTTTTTTGGGGGGTCATATATATGCCTCAAAATATATTGCTGTGAATCTATTTTTGAGCATGGCTGGTAAGCATATTTACACAGAATTAGCATGAATGAACCAGTCTGCAGCATCTGTTCAGTGCAGTGTGGCTTTCTTCCAGGGTGAAAATGTCAACATAGCATAGCAACTTTTTTGGAGAAGGGAAAAGTGAACTTTTATTGTTTCTAGGCAGATATAAATATCATAGGCAGTGTCATGACAGACTGATTAATGGACTCAGCAAAGAGGGGAGAAAATGGTTCACTTTTATCATTTGACCAGTTTTGCACATTCTTTCCTAATTTTCTGGTTGTGCCAAAACATGCTTGTTTTCTCTTTTCTTTTTTTTTTTTTTTGAGATTGAAGGATCAATCCAGTTGTTCATTGTGAGCACTGTACATTAAAGAATGTGATGTTATTGTATGAGACTGTACAGTAGAGGATGCTGAAGTGCTTAAGTTCTAAGTCACATATGATTCCATGTTTAAGGAACAAATTACTTGTTAGTTTTCATACATATTTATAATATTTCATGTAAATTCATACCTCAGTACTGATATGCAAATAAATATGCATATGTATATCTAAATACATATACATTATATATAAACACATATATATTGTATATATATGGGTACATATATAAATATATGAATGTTAAAATATATATTAATATATGACTATATATAAATATACAAATACAAATGCATACACACACATACAATTCTTTAACTAGAGATTTATTTTTATTTTTATTTTTATTTTTTTTTTGCGGTATGTGGGCCTCTCGCGGTTGTGGCCTCTCTCGTTGCGGAGCACAGGCTCCGGACGTGCAGGCTCAACGGCCATGGCTCACGGGCCCAGCCACGCCACGGCATGTGGGATCTTCCTGGACCGGGGCACGAACCCGTGTCCCCTGCATCGGCAGGCGGACTCTCAACCACTGCGCCACCAGGGAAGCCCTTAACTAGAGATTTTTACAATACAAATCTCTTCTAAATATCAAGAGAAATTTATATTACCATTCATAACATATGACTGTTGCTCTCTGATTTGATGTATGAGCACCGAAAGAAAGTCTTGAATATGACTCACTTTTAAATTAACTTAGTTTCCATCAAAGTCAAAATGAGCTTCATTAGACTCTTATTTTTTACCCTATTTTCTTAAATGTACCTTGCTCAATCCTCCATTTTCAGTTCAAGTATGAAGTCTTTTCTTTCCTAAAATAAAAATTTGTTTTCTGGAAGAATATACTTTTAAAAAGTCACAAGGAGTAGAACCTACAACTAACTTCTCAAACCCTGGCACTTCACAAATGAAGTATGCTTCCAGAAACTTAAAAACAATGTAATTAGTCATTGAAATTTGGATTTGATAGCCAGGAAAATTACAATCAGTTTAAGTTTTTGAGAGGACTAACATGAGGGAAAGTAATCTTCACTGTTGCCAAAAAAGAAATTTTGTTTGTTTACAACAATATACATTATTTTCTGCAGAAATTATTTTGCTCTTAATTTCTTACCTAAGCACCTTGTTATCTCAACCTGTTTATCTCCACTGGTAATGACGCCTTATTTCAAATGCTTTGAACATTTTTTCGGTGTAGGGTAAGAAGTACATCAACTCTTTCAAGTTTGAACCTGATGAAAGCCTGAAAATTACACATTTTAAGCTATGACTTGGACTGTAAGCTTCTGATGAAATCTTAAAGTGACCTAGTAAAATAATGCTTCTTTAATTTGTCAAGGAGAGCAAAAATAATTTTATCATAAGTTGGTAGTAAATAAATCAGAAGTCTGTGGGTTAAACACAGGCAACAATTATGTTTTTAATGTCAGGGATAATTGGGAGGTAATTGCAGTTCAGGTTATTTAAACTTTAGCATACTTTATAATGTTTTGAGATAATAGCCAAACATGAAGTGCTTTTTACGTCATTTATCTAACTGGAGGTAATGAGAAATCAACTTTAGTTTGCGTCATCAGCAATGATATTATTTTATTATCATTATCCCCATTTCTGTCACATAATAATGTTATATTAGGGACTAGTACATATCAACATAGCTTTCTTTTTCTTTCATTTATTTTATTTATTTATTTTTATTTTTGGCTGTGTTGGGTCTTCGTTGCTGTGCACGGGCTTTCTCTAGTTGCGGCGAGCGGGGGCTACTCTTCGTTGCCGTGCTCAGGCTTCTCATGTGGTGGAGCGTGGGCTCTAGGCACATGGGCTTCATTAGTTGTGGCACGCAGGCTCAGTAGTTGTGGCTCATGGGCTCTAGAGCGCAGGCTCAGTAGTTGTGGCACATGGGCTTAGTTGCTCCGCGGCATGTGGGATCTTCCCAGACCAGGGCTCGAATCTGTGTCCCCTGCATTGGCAGGCGGATTCTTAACCGCTGCACCACCAGGGAAGCCCCTCAACATACTTTATACTCATAGATTTGTAAGAAAGCAAAAGGAGAAAAAGGGGAAAAATCTTCAAAGAAAGAAAAATATATGTGGAGATGACATACTGAAAAAAGTGTTATTAGAAATCATTTAGGTATGAAGTGAATTCTTTCTTTCTTCCTTTATTTTATCCTTCCTTCTTTCCTCCCTTTTTTTTTTTTTCCATCTTTAGTTCCTTCATTACTTCTTAAAATTTTCATCCTGACACTTTGGCACAATGTGGAACGTATGGCCTATATTACTTTACAATAATTTTCCCTTATACTTACAAGTCAAACTATGCTTGCTTCTCTTTCTGTTGTCAATAGGCAGTAATCTAGCATTAATAGTTACTGGTCCTAGGATAGATATTATTATTCAGCAAACTTGTAGGAAAAAGTAATACTTTTTTGCTAAATAGAATTAACAATATTAATTATCTTTAACTTCTCCTTCAAAAATAATATGCCAGTGTATTTCCTAACCCACTCAGAAATAGCATCTGTTCAAAAGTTACTTACGTAAAACAGGAAGCTGCACATTAGAGTTGTGTCTTAAAAGAGTTCTGAGAATTGCATAAAGGCAAGACCTTGGCAAAACAGAGAAAGAACTTAAAGAAGAGCAGAGGGATATGAATCTTCTGCCAGAATAAGAAAAACACATAAAACACAACTTCTGCTTATGATTCTGAAACTCAAATGTGTCTTCCTTGGCATAGAACCAGAGAGAAATGAAGCAAGCAGCACTTTTTGTTTGGCACAAGTCTCAAAATGTGCCTCAAAAAAACCAGAGTTTTGGCGCAGTGAGACCCCAAACATCCAAATGAATGGCTGACTTTTTCTCCTTTCACATGAGCTGAACGATACCATTCCAGCCTCTGTGTATGTGAAGCAGCCTGTTTCATGTGCATCATGTTTCAATCCCCAGGATTACCACTCTCCTGTCTTCTTTGATCATATAGACCAGTAGTTTCCATCAATAGTTGACTGTGTGTGTGTGTGTGTGTGTGTGTGTGTGTGTGTGTGTGTGTGTGTGTGTGTGTCCAGTGACTAGGCCTGGGAAATCACATGATGAAACATGTAACACCTTATGTTGTCAAATTGTGAAGACATGTCAAAGGATGATAGGGACCTACCAAAAGAACATGCTTTGAAGGAGTCTCCATGGACAAATCTGAAACTATTTGAGCATAAAAAAATGATTGTAAACCTTTATAACTTTCTGATTAAAATGTAACTCTATAAGGGAAGAATAAAAAACTTTTCTTACAGTGGAAAAATTTGTAAATCTATAAGGGAAGAATAAAAAACTTTTCTTACAGTGGAATGTCCTTTAATAGATATAAAGATTGACAGAATTAGAAAATCACTAATTTGAAATATGATACCATAAAGGTATCATTTATTCAGGCAAAACTAATCAATGCGTGTTAAAATTATTTGATAAGAAGATATTTATTACAAAAGGGACACTTTTATAGTTGTAAAAACTAGGCAAATACCACCTTAAGTGACCAAACTTAAGATCATCAGTAATGGGATAAATTTATATTGTGACATCTTGACATGAAATACTGAGGGTAATCAATATGACTTATGAACAAGAGTGAATATTAGATGAATCCAAATTGAGGTACATTCCACAAAATAATTGTTATATAGTCTTAAAAAATTGCAAGGTCATGAAAGACAAAGGAGGAGGGACAAATTGCTCCAAATTAAAAAGGATTAAAAATTCATGACATCTAAACATCACACATAATCTTGGCCAGACACTTTCTGTTTTTGTTTTTTGTTTTTGCTTCAAAAGACATTATTAAATTTGGATAAATTTAAATAATAAATGTATTTAGCTCAGCTCTTGACCCCCTTCTGTCTACTCTCAGTGGAGCCATCTGAGTTATTCAAGTGAAGCATAAAACAGATTATATCATCCACCTGTTCAAACCATCCAATGACAAACTATTAGGGTAAAATTCAAACTCCATACTACAATCATGGTGACTTATTATCCAAACTGGGACACTTTTGAGAGTGAATACCACATTATTAATAATCACCCCAAAATAACAGGCATAAACTTGGGTATATGATCACCTTGATTACAAAATCTTATGTAGCCCCCATTAATCCTCTGGTCTTCTCCTGTTGTCTCTCCCTAACTATGCTATTGCAGTTACTCTGGCTTTTCTGCTCCTATGAGCAAACTAATAAATCCTCCACCACAGGGTCTTTGCAAACATTGCTTAGCCCTGCCTGGAATGCTCTTGCCACAAATTTCCTCATGATGCCCTCTCGTATTTCCTTGAAGTCTGTACTGCAAAACCACTTTCTCAATGATGTAAAATATGTATATATTTTTGTAAAATATGTAAAATTTCAAGATCCCCTCTCTAAAATTTCATGTCTCTCTTTCCTGTCTTATTATAGGCATTTATTTATATATTTATCAATATATAATAGAACACAGAGTTTGATGATTTATCTAGATTGTTATCTGAATTCCATATTAGAGTATAAGATAAAAAGGGCAAGTATTTTTGTTTGTTGGATATAGTATATATCCATAGCTCTTACAATAATGCCTAGGACTTGATAGGCAATCAATCAATATTTCTTGAAAGAATTAAAGAATGTATTTTGTCAATGAAAAATATTAAGTTTACTGAATGTTTAAGAAATAAATTCATGAATTATATGAAGAATCAGCCTATATCTTTACTACAATGTATACCTTTATTCATGGCAATAAAAAGCATTTGAGCATTACTTATATTAAAATAATAATTTATTTATATCAGAGTCATAATAATAAAATAAAAACACTGAATTCTGAGCAACATTCAGTTATTCTTCATCCTTGGATTGGGTTGAATGGATGTTATTCTATTGTTTTTCTTGCATTTCACTGATTAATTGTTAGGTGGAATATTATTTTTTCATGTTTTTTGAAACATTTGTTTTCCTACTCAGAGTTGTGTCTTCTAAGTCCTTTTTTTATTTGGTTCTTAGTGATTTCTTTCTTTTCTATGAACTCATAAGAAGCTTATTCATTGTGGTTTCTCTTAAATATAACATTTTACATTATTCTACCATAAAGAATATGCAGCATCGTCTTATAAAGTTTAGGGACTACAAACATTTAAGGGATTCGAATATAAGCTTACTATCCTAATTGTGGATTTGAAGTTAGCAACCTGGGTTTAAATTCCAGAACCATACTGTCATCCTGTATGATTATTTGACCTTTGCATAAAATCTTCAAGCTTCAGGATCTCCTTCTCATGGTTATTATAAAATGGAATGCAATAATGAATGTTAAGCACTTAATGTTACATTGTTTTTTATTAACTATATAGTAAGCTGTCTCCTTTTAAGGTACTCTATTATTATTAGGTTTTATTATTATTGGTCATCATCTTTGACCAATAATTTCCATATGCATATTATTTGCATATTTGCAATGATGGAGTATATTCAACTTTATATCATGTGTTTTGCTTAATAGCATATCATCAATAAGCTTAATGCTGCAACGTAATATGCATAATTTTAATTTTAATGAAATGCATATGATTCCATCTAGTGATGGTATCACAACTTATTCAAATATTAGACTAGTATTAGGCAATTAATTAAAATGCTTTTTAACATACAAATCTGGTAGGGTATAGTGAGAGAGGCATGATCATAAACTCATGATAGTTATACAAATATGATCATAAAGTCTTTTAGGAAAGCAAGTTTGGAAAGATATCCAAACTTTAAACATATTCATTCTCATTGACCCAGCAATTCCATTTCTGGGAATATCTCCTAAAGAAATTATCAGAAATAAGAACAAAGATTTATGTGCAAAGATTTTATCCTGCCATTATTTATGGCAGCAAACAATTGGAAGCAATACAAAAGTCCTGCAATGAATGATTACCTATATCATGGTACAGCCATAAGAATAAAGAGTAGGCAGCTCTTTTAAAATATACTTAGGAAAAGTTTTAAAATAGGGAAAATGCTCATAATATAATGTTAAAAGAAAAACAACAGATTTGAGAGGTATAAACTTATAACATGTACAAGAAAATATTTGCAGTGTTATCTCTGAGTAGAGAAATTATAGGTGTTTTTAAAATTTTCATCAATTTTCCACATCTTCTACAATGAGCATACATCACTTTAAAGCTAATTTTTTAAAGAAAGTAAAGCTACTGTTAAATTACTAATAGTGACATCTATGTTGAGGTGGGGAATTTTGAATGATTTGGCATGCTGTGTATTATGGTTCAACACTGATGGCATGATACCTTTGTCGGTGAGCATGATACAGCATCCCAAAGGCAATGTCAAGCCATATCCAACCATTTTCAGCTTCTCTCAGCCTGTGGAAAGTTTCCAAATTGCAGTGTTGTAAAAGCAGAATAAAGTTAAAGTCTTATGAAGTTACAGACTAATGAACAGTAGCAGCAGGTTCATCCACAATCCCATTACTTGGAAAGTAAATGTACCGTATCTAGTTAGTGATATTGTTTAATGTTTAATCCTGCGAAACGAAAGCATGAACATTAAAGTTCTATCATAAACCCTAGAAGCATGAAAATAAAGTATAAAGGTAGCAGGTCTTAATAGTTCTACAGAAAAGCAAAACCCTGCATTAAAAAATTGCCCTTACACAACAGGATAAATGAAAACTGATTCAGTTCTCATTTTTTCCTTCTGTCCAAAATAATTAAAACTAGATTAGGTTTGTTGCAGCCTCTTCAACTGGCTTCTTAGATTCTATAATGACTGGCAGTCTATTTAAAAATGAGCATTGGGCTTCCCTGGTGGGGCAGTGGTTGAGAGTCCGCCTGCTGGTGCAGGGGACGTGGGTTCGTGCCCCGGTCCGGGAAGATCCCACATGCCGCGGAGCGGCTAGGCCCGTGAGCCATGGCCGCTGAGTCTGCGCGTCCAGAGCCTGTGCTCCGCAATGGGAGAGGCCACAACAGTGAGAGGCCCGCGTCCCGCAAAAAAAAAATAATAAAAAAGAGCATTATTTAAGGTCACATACTTTTGAACTTGAACTTTTAAAAATAAGTTTCTAATAAAAATATAGTAGGAAGATGACTATTTAGATTCATTACTGTAGGGATCATTGCTTCCTACTTCTCCTGACCCCTCATGGCTACAAAAACTGAGGCCTCCAAATTACGAACTCACTCTCGTCAAGACTTAAACCAGTTCCCATCTAGGCAGCGGAACATAGTAAGGCCTCTCCTCACCAGTGGTAGAATTTGTAGCTATCAGTTTTATTCTTATTATAGTATATGGGTATATATGGTGAATCTACCGATGAATAGCAAGTACACTCAATTGCAGTTTACAGGGATGCCATGTTTGCTTATTCACTATAACTAGATGCCTAGGTCAAATTCTGATTGTACAGCAGTTTCATTAGAACTCAGTTGATGCCCTTAATCCCAGTTATTTTCCTACACCCCTCATACCACACCTAGTTCTCGTCCTCTTCCCTGTAGCACCTACAGCCCATTTTATATGTACTCAGATGCTGCCTGTAATCTGATATCAAGCCAGATAGATCATACTGAGTTTTCAGTTATGCCCCCAGAGACTTAACATACCTGAATTTTGTGTCCCATTCACTTTATTGACCTCCTTTTTATTTTCTGTAAATAATAGACAAATCATAACAGTTTTATTCCGGGAATATTACCTACTTTTAGTTGCAAACTGTTTCCCCCCAAGTTCAGACCATGTAGCCTGACTTGGAGTTGTCTCATTTTCTCAAGAATCCATCTCCCTAATCATAGGGATTTATTCAAGAAATGACAAATGCCGGCCCTAACAGACTCTTTCCTTAGGAGTTTTCAAATTTGAATTGGACAAGAGCTACTTTCACTGATATGGTGAAAGAAAGATAATGTGACACCCAAAGCTGGCAATAGCTGTAGGATATAGTATTGTAGATAATGATGCCTCACCACATCACTTAGCCATTACCATTTCCATGCACGTTGGCCCAACCTCCGTCTGATAACACCTGCATTTCTTTCTGTGGACTTTCTTAGCTACTAGAGCCCTCTCTGTGCACATGTGTGGCAAGCTGAAAGTGATGAGGAATTAACACTTCATAAGAGCAGCCCTCACTGATGACTGACAGAAGCTGGTAGGTTAAACACCCTAATTCCCTCACCCTTTAGATGTGATAACATGGAGCTCCAGGATCTATACCCCCTGGTACCTGACTTACCCAAGAATCCTGGCCATTTCCAGAATTTCATTTTTCTTTTTTTCTAGTCTATGAACCACATTAGTATTCTTCCAATACCTACTCTTAGCTCTTAATTGAGAAATTAGTGTTTGATATTTGAATCCAAGCAAATCCAAATATAGATATAAATATCATCCTACGCTATGTCCATATGGTAGGCTGAATAATGTCCCCCTGCCACCAAAAAGAAAAATCTATGTCCTAATCCCTGGAACCTGTGAATATTACTTTATATGAAAAAAAAAAAAAAAGATTTTGGAGATATGATTAAATTAAGGCTCTTGAGATAGGAAGATTATCCTCCATTATCCAAGTGGCCTAAATGAAATCAAATATATCCTTTTAAGAGGGAGGCATAGAGTGATTTGGCCACACAGAAGAGGAGTAGGTCACAGAGGCAAATATTGGAGTGATGTGGCCACAAGCCAAGGAATTTTGGCAGCCACCAGAAACAAAGAGACAAGGACAGATTTCCCCCCCACCCCAGATTCTCTGGAAGAAGTGAGGCCCTGCCAATACCTTGATTTTGGTCTAGAGATATTTATTTTGAACTTCTGACCTCCAGGACTATAAGAGAATAAACTGTTGTTTATACCACCAAGGTTGTAATGGTTTGTTACGGCAGCCACAGAAAACAAACACAGTCCCATTGAACACTAAGATACAAACCACATATTTCCGACACCAGATCTCTAATCTGGTTGGTCCCTGAAATCCCTTTTCTTCCCTCTTCTACCATCTTTTCCTTCTCCAGCTGCTCATCCACTGAAGTACTACCTAGCCTGAGTCCTGGCTAGATTCTGCATTAGACAAACTAAACTGAATTTATACCAAACCGAATCATCTTATGAACAATTTGCATAGTTAGTAGTTTACCTAAAATATGACCATACCACCACCCTTTATAGTTTTGTTTTGTTTGCATTTTGTGTCTTTCTGCTAATTTTTTTTTTTATCATTTTAAGCTTACTCTAAAATAAATTGTCTATGGGCACACTGAATGATATTTTTTTTTACTTCTGAATTATCCAATCTGTCACATATAGGATTACTCTAATATGTATATATAGAACAACTAAAGAACTCTTAAGATAGTGGTTTTAGGTACTGTAATGTGAAATATTAATGTAAATAAATTATATTTCACTTTGTTATTTATTTACTTTTATTTCATTGTAAACATTCAAAATACATTAATTTTAGGCAAACTGAACTTTTCCTAGACATAAGGAAAATTGGACTTTACCTAATGCCTTTAGGAAAGTGTCTTTGTGACTCATATTTCTACCCTGGAATTTATCTATGCTAAGTTATTATAGTAAGGGATAGCAAAAAAGTAAGAGAGTTTGAATATTGCTTAATCATTTATTATCTGTAAAAGTCTAGAGGGTTTACTAAATCTTTGAGTCTGTTTCTTTATTAGTAAAGTAGGTATAATTTCTCTTGCCATATAGGGTTTCTATAACAGTTAAACTAGGTACTGTATAATGTACTAGTTGAGTGTCACACATAAAATTAGTACCCCCAAATTTTGTGATACACTAAATTTGAGGAAGGTGTTAAATCAGTGTCATAAATATCTCTGACTACTTTATCTCCTCCATTAATTTAGTCATTGCAGGAAGATTTAGTGTCAGAAAGTTTGCATTACATCCTAAATTTGTGTTTACTTAGCAGAAATTCTGGGTGAAGATGGTGTCAATAATAAAGTGCACCTTTAAATAATATAGGTAAATTATAAATATTAACAATAAAGAAAAATTGATAAGGCCACATTATGCAACTTGCACTGTTCTCAGAACAAAAGTTGCTTGACCCTTCAATGGAAGCAGAGTTGAAATCTGGTATCTGTGATGTAATAGACACACAGAGGAATGGTCTAGACCATGGAGTTCATGATTTCTTAGTACTTTATCCATTTCTGCAAAAAGCAGAAGTTCCTTTCCACACCCTGTCTGTTTTGCCACTAGAATCTCAGCCTACCTTTGTGACTGATACAAAATCACCACCACCAATTGCTACTTCACCCAAACACCTACAGCATTAAAAGCACCTTTTCCTAGCAACCCTTCCTCAGGGTGCACATCTCTTGTCAGAGAATGAGAAAACCTTGACAGACTCCCAGACATTCTGCTCCCTTTGCCATTCCCTTTCTGAATTTCCCACTTATCAGTCACCCAGCTAACATACTCATTGATTCAGAGAACTCTGGCAGCATTTCATCTAATAAACTGTGCCTGATAGCCCAGTCTAAATTAAAGTCTTCTTTCTGCCTTCTGTTACATCACTTGAAACTTCCTACTATTGAAATTAGCATGTTATTAAGTGAAAATAGATTAAGACATAGTGCCTAGGCAAGATTAGCGGCTCAATGATTTTGCATTGAATGAATAAATAAACAAGAGTCAACACTAATAGAAGAGCTGAGTGTACTGCTTTTTCTCATAGCAGAAATGTTATAAGTAGCATATAGCTTTCTCACGGGATGTCCCCTAAAACTTATTTAATACAAAATGTCACTGAACTATAGTTTTGCTACACAAAATGAACATACACTCATTCTAATATTTAGGTTTTATGCTATTTGCAATTTCTAGATAGTTGGCTTTGAAAAAGAGCTGGGTAGAAGAATTAGAATGGTAGACAGCACCTCCCCCCCAAAAAAAGCTTAAGGAGCAAAAACGCAGTTATAAAATTCATTTTATAAAATTCAGTGACAGAATAGTTCTTCTAAGAACAAGGACAAAAATCTTTTATTCTTAGCTCATAGAACATTCTTATACCTATGTGAAGTATATGAATATTTTGAAGCTAAGAATAGCAATATATCACAATGTACTTTGGGGAGAGATATATACACACACACACACACACACATATATATACACACACACACACAATAGGATATATACATATATAATGTAAGATACACGTATATCTCAAACTTGAAATGTAAGATGTTCACAAAGTCACTGCAGATATTTAGCTATAACAAATGAGTTAGCTAGACAAGTTTCAGTTTTTATTACTTATAGACATAATCCAAAGAAAAAATGTTTTAACATTCCATTAATTCATATACTTTGTGATGTATTAAAACTATTATTTGTTCAACTGTATAAAACTGTCCATTTCATGTACAAGGGTCAGAGGGCACAAACAGATTTAACCTGAGGATTAGCTCTCTCCTATAATACTGGAATAAATAGCTTTTGTTTACCTGACATTTTCTATCCGATTCTGTGAGTTGCTTAACTTCATTGAACCTCAGTTGTTCATCACTAAGATGAGAACAATAAAAAATACATCTCAGCATTGATGTAAAGATTAAAAATTAGAAAATATCACTGGCACATGATAGAAGTTAAATAATCTTCTTTCAGGCTACAAAGTAAATATGTTGCGATTGGGTAAGGGAAGGAAGAGAACCTTCAGCAAATTTGTCAGATTCATTACCCTGCTGTCTGCAAAATTCAGGAGAATTATGAATGAACATCCATGTTCGTATAAAATTGTATAATTCTTCATTCTGCTCTTTAATGTTCATAATGTCCTATTAGCTTTATAGAGGCATTTGCACTATTAGTTCAGAACTAAATTTAAGCAAATATCACAGAGTGGACAATTGAATCATGTATCCAGATTGAGTCAGCAATCTATAGCCCACAAGTCAAATCCAGCTTGCTGCCCATTTTGTAAATAAAGTTTTATTGGAACACAGCATACTCACTTATTCACATATTGTCTGTGGCTGCTTTTACACTTCAATGGCAGAGTTGAATTCTTGCAACAGAGGCCATATGGCTAAGTATCTTGTATTTAGCCCTTTACAGAAAACGTTTGCTGAGACCTGATTTACACAATTGAGGAAAAGAAAGCTGTATTACAATTAAGAACAGCTTTATTTGATCAAACGGGATAATTTTGAATAGAGGTATGATTTGGAATATATGTACAAGAAGCTCAAGAATAATTCAGTTTCTTTTCTTTTTTCATTTTTTATTGAAGTATAGTTGATTTACAATTTGTGTTAATTACTGATGTACAGCAAGGCGATTCAGTTATACACATATATAATTCTTTTTTAATATTCTTTTCCATTATGGTTTATCACAGGACACTGAATATAGTTCTCCATGCTATACAGTAGGACCTTGTTTATCCCTTCTATATGTAAAAACTTACATCTGCTAACTCCAACCTGCCACTACATCCTTCCCCCAAGCCCCTCCCCCCAGAAACCACCAGTCTGTTCTCTATGTCTGTGATTCTGTTTCTGTTTTATAGATAGGTTCAGTTGTGTCATATTTTAGATTCCACATATAAGTGATATTATACGGTATTTATCTTTCTCTTTCTGACTTACTTCAGTTAATGTGATAATCTGTAGTTGCATCCATGTTGCTGCAAATGGTGCTATTTTGTTCTTTTTCGTGGCTGAGTAGTATTCCATTGTATATATGTACCATATCTTCTTTATCCAGTCATCTGTTGATGGGCATTTAGGTTGTTTCCATATCTTGGCTATTGTGAATAGTGCTGCTATGAACATAGGGGTACATGTATCTTTATGAATTATAGTTTTGTCTGGATATATGCTCAGGACTGAGATTGCTGGATCATATAGTAATTCTATTTTTAGTTTTCTGAGGAACCTCTGTATTGTTTTCCACAGTGGCTGCACCAACTTACATTCCCATCAACAGTGTAGGAGGGTTCCCTTTTCTCCACACCCTTTCCAGACTTTGCTATTTGTAGACTTTTTAATGATGGCCATTCTGAGTGGTGTGAGGTGGTACCTCATTGTAGTTTTGATTTGCATTTCTCTAGTAATTAGTGATGTTGAGCATCTTTTCATGTGCCTATTGGTCATCTGTATTTCTTCTTTGGAGAAATGTCTATTTAGATCTTCTGCCAATTTTTAGATAGGGTTGTTTGGGTTTTCTGGTTGAGCTGTATGAGCTGTTTGTTTATTTTGGAAATTAAGCCACTGTCGGTCTCCTCATTTGAAAATATCTTCTCCTATTCTGTAGGTTGTCTTTTTGTTTTGTTTATGGTTTCCTTTGCTGTGCCAAAGCTTGTAAGTTTGATTAGGTCCCATCTATTTATTTTTATTTTTATTTCCATTGCCTTGGGAGACTGACAATTTATGTAAAATTAGAAAATATCACTGGCACATGATAGAAGTTAAATAATCTTCTTTCAGGCTACAAAGTAAATATGTTGCGATTGGGTAACAATTTATGTCAGAGAATGTTTTGCCTATGTTCTCTTCTAGGAGTTTTACGGTGTCGTGTCTTATGTTTAAGTCTTTAAGCCATGTTGAGTTTATTTTTGTGTATGGTGAGATGGTGTGTTCTAACTTCACTGATTTACATGCAGCTGTCCAACTTTCCCAACACCACTTTGCTGAAGAGACTATCTTTTTCCTATTGTATAATCTTGCCTCCTTTGTTGAAGATTAATTGACTATAGGTGTGTGGGTTTACTTCTGGGCTCTTTATTTCTGCTCCATTGATACATATGTCTGTTTTTGTACCAATACTATGCTGTTTTGATTACTGTAGCTTTGTAGTACTCTCTGAAGTTTGGGAGGGTTATGCCTCCGGCTTTGTTCTTTTTCTTCAGGGTTACTTTGGCGATTCTCAGTCTTTTATGGTTCCATATGAATTTTAGGATTGTTTGTTCTAATTCTGTGAAAAACTAATGGGTAATTTGATAGGGATCACATTAAATCTGTAGATTGCTTTGGGTAGTATGGCCATTTTAATAATATTAATTCTTCCAATCCAAGAGCATGGGATATCTTTCCATTTCTTGGACTCATCTTCAATTTCCTTTATTAATGTTTTATAGTTCTCAGTGTATAAGTCTTTCACCTCCTTGTTCAGGTTTATTCCCAAGTATTTTATTTTTGGAGGTGTGATTTTAAAAGTTTTTTTTTTTTTTTAACATTCCCTTTATGATATTTCATTGTTGGTGTAAAGAAATGCAACCAATTTCTGTATGTATCCTGCTACCTTGCTGATAATTTAGTTTCTGGAAACAACGTTTGAGACTGACTGTAGATTTCAGCAGTAGTAAAATGTAACAGTTTCCATGTGGATCACTCAAAGTAAATGAGTGATTCAGTTTAAAGGATTTCATCTTTCAGGCAACTATAATCATAGAGTGGTAATCTAATGATTTCAATGTGATCAAACTTGGTTGAATACCCTTGTCTTCTCCACATGTTACCATAATCATATGACTGTCAAAAATCAATAAACTGGACAATAATAGTAACTTGTGGGTAAGAGTTCCAACACTGATGTTATAGGTTTACAGTAAAACTGGTAGTTTATCATAAGACATTCTTATTTAAAGGAATATTATTTAGTTCATTATTTGCATAGATAGATAGATAGACAGATAAAAGTAATACATCACTACTTTTCATGCCCTGATTCCTCTTTCATTAGCTATTCAAGGATTGAAACCAAAGAACTGAGCAATTATGACTGTCTAGTTTTAATATCTTTCGTATGTAAAGCTCTCGACAAATGTTTTATGATGGCAATACATCAAATTTATTGTAGTTGTTCTATGTGGCTAATTCATGGTAGATTGCCTTATCCTTTCTATGGAAGAATTTTAAAGAGTATAGACATTCCTAAATGGAATACAAAAGAGCACAAAAAGAAAAAGAAAAATCCTATGCAATCCATCTGACAGAGGGATAAATACTGTTAACATTTTTCTCTGAACAAGTTTAATATTCTCTGTGTTTGTGCTTCTCTTAGCATCTGTTGTACAAACCACTCTGTCTCTGTTTTGTTTTGGTTTTTTCAGCTACACTACATTGTCTATCAATACACTTATACACCATTGTTTTTAGTATTCCAACACAGAAGTGTGTTATAATTTATTTTTGAGACTTCCCATTACTAGTATACAAATTATATAGTGTTTTAATTGTTTTCAGGTGTAAATAAAGCTGGGATATCTGCCAAAGGCTTTTTTCATCCCCATCTCTGTCTTCTTTTGACAAACTCCTAAAGTAGAAATACTGGGTCAAAGTGCATTTATTTATTCATTTGCTAACTTACATGTGGTTTATATTATTAACCACCACTCCACTTATCTCTGTTTGAATACAATATTTGAATGTTATAAACATACCAAAAGAGCTATTATTATAACAAAGACTGTGCGGATTTATTATTATCATTTATAATTCAAAAATCCAGAGGTCAGAGTGCACACAAAAATATGCTAGAAAATGTTTGCTTTGTCTATACTGGGCTCTAAAAATATTTACCCAAACACATAAAACTTTTTAGTGGCATAAAAGTGGGGAGTATATACAGTTATTCAACATTTATATCCTTGTGTATATGAGAGTAGTAGTAGCAATATGCAAATACTTACTTTATGTCTAATATAATGGGAGCTGATCTTACTTTAGGAATTAAAATCACCGGAGAAATGGATTATTATGACTTCCTAAAGGTTATTATATGGAAAAAGGAATGAAATAAATCATAAACATTACTTTACAAAGAATGAATATTTTTAGCTTGATTTAACTGAAATGGTCTTATGTTTCCTTTAAGTTATTTTTTTCCAAAGATTTATAGCATTTATTCTAAAATATTTTCAGTACGTCTTTAAAGCAAAACTTGTGCTGATTTTGCACAGGAAGCAAATGAAATATCTTAATTTCATTTAAAATAAGCTATTGTATCACCTATTTAGTAAAGTAACCAAAATCCTGATTGCTTTATATACAAAATAGAGGCTGTTGAGTATTCTGTAAATTAGATAATGAAATTGCCTATTGTATGAAGCAAGCTATTTTTTCCTTAACCAGTCTGCCTTACCTTATATATTTATAGGTATTGCAAAAAATCTAGATTGATATTCCTTAAAAATTATGTAAACAAAAGGGAAATTTTATTTATACTATCTAATCACTGAAAAAAATATAAGCACTAAGTTATTGATCTAACTATCTTCAATTTAGAAAATATGACCCTGAAAATTTACCAATTAGCATCATTTATCCACCTAAAAATCATGACCTATACCAAAAACTATGGTAAATTAATTTGGTCATCTGAAAAATGGGGATGCTGCCCCTTTCTGACCCCATTCCCACATATCTTCTCTCTCCCACAGCCCACTTGTTGCCGTAGTCTATTCCTAAGGCATATTACCATGAGGGAACAAGTGGTCAGGCAATACCATGTAAATGGTGGACACAGGAAGATTTTACAGAGAACATAAAGAAAAGCCAGGATGGTCAGTGAGTTGCTTTGGGGCCCAGTGGGGTCCAGACTCAGAGTACTCAGTAGACGTAGCTGGTCTCTCTGAAAGACAGGTACAATAATGGAAACGAAGCAATATAAGTCTTTATTCCTCCAACAATTTTTATTTTGTTATTGCATGTCTCCTACACACTTAACACCACACCATAAAAAATAACTTCTATGTTCCATAAATGAATGTGTTAGTTTTGATTCATATTTTTCCCAGAGATTTATGCAATGGAGAATGTATGAATTTTTGGAGAGCTCTGTGTTTAAACTTGCTTGGAGACTGGGGATGAGATGGAGTGGTAAATTAGATAGTCTCCATGGCCTTAATTACAATAATTTTCTTAAAATTTGTATAAGTTATATACAGGCAGAAAAATAGTTTGTCAGTTTTAAGCCTCGAAGACCAAGATCTTCAGTAGTTTACATTCATCAACTCATTTAAACCCATAACAACCTATGAAATAAGTACTTCTTTTATCTACATTTTTGTAATGAGACAACTGAGTCACAGAATATCAAGTGTCAGAATGCAAATCCATGCTGTCTCACTTCTAAATCCTAAATATACACCTAAAATAACAATAGTTACAACAGCTAGCATTGATTGAGTTCTCACTATGCCTGAGAGACTTTGAAATACATCAAATGGATTGATTCATTTAATCCTTAAAACAATCTTTTGAGGTAGGTGTTAATACTATTTTACTTTTGCTTATTAAAAAAACTGAAACAGAAATGTCAAGTATCACATCTAGTGCCACATATCCATGAAATAACAAAGATGGAAGAAAACACAGGCAGTCCTTCTTTATTGTGCAGCTTGGAAACATGGTTTATTTAATATAGTTTCAAATTAGAGCAAGGACCAGCCACGCCTTTTTTTCCCCCAATTATCTTGGTTATTGTAGCATTCTTATTCCTGTGTAGAAATGTGAAAATCACTTGAAATATATATATTTTAAGCCTTTAAACTCAGTGAAGATTCACCACACTTTAGCAACTATAAATTCATTTTTTATTCAGTTCACATTAAGATTTTATAATCAGAAATATTACAGAATTAAAATATTAGTAACCAAGGTGTTCACTGTGTATCTTTATATTAAAAGCAATAACAGTAAAAAAAATACCTGTGTAACAGTTTTGGAAATCATTAACAGAAGAAGCATCATCTCAGTGTTGGCAAAAGATGGTAAAGTAGCCTTATGTCAGTTTGAACTATATGAGGTTGCCAAATTTGACCACTTTTGACCAACAAAAATAGCCTTGCCTATGTTTCAACCTATTACTATGAATAAGGATTATGCAAACGATGGAAGATATCTATAGATTTATATGCAGAACTTGCAACTCTATTCAAAGCTGAGATTAATTATGCATTATTATATCTAAACAAATTTCTCTACCAGCTGATTAAACTTCAATATGTGTAGCTATAATGCTTTTAGCCAATGAATGCTCTGAAATTTACTGAACATGTGTTGCTCAGAATACAGAATATATAACCATCAGCATTTTACAATCTATAATAGGAAACACAAACTGCATTCATGAGAACTTCACTAACTATGAAGAGTTAGGTTTAATAAAGGTGTTCAGGGATAGGATTTATGTAAGAATTTGCACAAAGCCCAATGACGGATTGAGCCCACAGACCTCTTAAAGGTATATTGTATAACTAGTGCATGTTTCTTTTTGGCATTGAACTGAAAAATCAGAAGTTATTATGAAGAGTAACAGGCAGTGGTAGTTATATTTCACATAGCTTCCATAACTATCCAACACATGACATGTATTTCCTTTAATTAAAGCATGGTAGAAGGCAGGAATTTGGTAATCTGTCTCGTAATGCTCATAAGCTTAGTAGTAATAAACTTTGCTAAATACTAAGTTTGAGAAAATGCTGTGCAGGCAGATGGTGACTATGAGCCTCAAGTCTCTCCCAGAGCTGCAAACAGTACCATCTGCTGCTCTGCTGATTTCTTTTATGTTCATTGGTATCAAATTTAACAGGGGATCACACTTTACATTTTAATTTTACACCCTGGCCACAATGGTGGGAGCTCTTATCTCCCTCAATGTATACTTATTCAAGTTAGTAAGGAATTTTTCTTTCTTAAAAAACCCCCCAAAACAGAGACTACCGCTTTTCCATTCATGATGGAGTAATAGGAACTGGATTTAACCCCTGTTTAAAACAAACTAAAGCATCACATCAGATATATGAAAAACACTTTTCCAGACACTGGACAAGAGTTTCCAGGCCAAAGCACATAGAGGAAAAGCCTCGATGAAGCTCAGCAGACTTCCTGAGTTAGGGATCAAGACCTGGGAGTCTGGGAAAACAAGGAAGGTAGAGATCACAGGGGAAATTATTCGAGAGGAGAGAGCAATACAGCCTGATAATTCTGGGTATCTACAAAGCAATTGACTCAGTATTCAGCAGAGTACTGATCAGCAAACTTGAGTGAAGAAACACTAGAAGCCTGGGAAAGACCCATCAGAAAAGATTTAAGGTAACAATACTTGTACTTACATTGGGCTATAGGAATAATGCCTGTCTGTTCCCACAAGTCAGACTGCAATACTACATGATTCATATGGCTTGGGTTAGGTTACACAGAAGTATGTTATAACATATTAAAAGTAAGACAAAAGGATCAAATTGTTTCCAAATAACTACTTTCCAGATGAAAGCTCAAGAATATTAATAGGAATAAAAAGATATCCAGAATTCAAATAGGTAAAGCTCATAATGTCTGCTATATAAACAAAAATTAGCAGGAATACAAAGAAGTGGGATAATAGGAGAAAGCCCAATCAATTGAATCTGGCACAGATATTTAAATTAGCAGATAAGAACATTAAAACAGTTATTAAGCCAATTCCTATATGTTGAAAAAGTTAAGCAGATGCAGGATTTTCAAAGAGCAAATCTTCTCCCCATAGCAATTTTAAAACTACAAAATTGATAAAACTAAACATTGGACACTCTGAAAATCAAGCAAGGTATACAACAATATGAGAAGTATTTGTATTTGTAAACCTGCCAAACTTAAAGTAAGAACAGTGCGAATCTGCATCATTCTTGTTTAAAGCTGCACCCAAATTTTCCCCAGTATGACAGAATAAAGGATTACCACACTTCTAGGATTACCACACTAGAGGAACACTAGCATCTTCTCTGCAAAGGTTTAAGGAGACTCACTGCATTTGTACCATTGGATGATACTCATGCTCAGTGGCATTGTCAGTGGATCAATAGAAATTATGTAATCTAATATGCATATCAGAATGGGAAAAAAGATTTAAAATGATCAGAGACTCAGAGATCTGTACAATACCAACAAGTACACCACCATATATGTAGCTGGAACCAAGAAGGAGAGGAGCAAAAATATAAGGAAAAATATTTAAAGAAATAATGGCTAAAAAATTCCCAAATTGGATGAAAAATATTTATCCACACATCCAAAAAGCTAAAGGAAGGAAGGAAGGAAGGGAGGGAGGGAGGAAGGGAGAGAGAGAAAAGGTAGAATTAAGTACCAAGATACTGTCTCATGGATATATTGGGTTGGCCAAAAAGTTCATTTGGGTTTTTCCAAAAAGGTGTAGAAAAAAATTGAAATCCTTAAGAGAAAACCAAATTAATCATGTTCAAAGAACCCACAATAAGATTAACATCTGACTTCTTGTCAGAAACAAGGAGGCCAGAAATGAATGAAATGACAAATTGAAAGTAGTGTAAGACAAAAAAAAAAAAAAAAAAAAAAATCAACCAAGATTCTGTATCTAGCCAAACTAGCCTTCAAAAGAGGAGGAATAAAGATATTCCCAAGATGAAAAAAGAATAAGGGAGTTCATTGCTGGCAGACCCATTTTACCAGAATTAATAAAGGAATTCCTTCAGACTGACACCAGATGTCAGAAATGACACCAGATGGTTATTCAACTCTTCAGGAAAAAATAGAGAACATTGTAAGTGCTACATATGTCCCCTTAATTTAAAAGACTCAATAGACATATATATTTCTCATTTAGTCTCTTTACTTCTTAATTGACACAAGATTGTACAAAGCAATATTATAACACTGTTATTTGGATTCTAATGACAATGATAGCATAAAGGATGTGGGAGGAAATTGAGCTAAAGTTGAGCAAATTTGCTATAATTTACCAGAAATAAATAATTATTAATCTGCCATAGTTTGTGGTAAGATGTGCCTATAATGTCATATCTAAAAAAAAAAGTGTAGTAAAAATAAAATCAACAAATTAAATTGATATAGAAAAAATGACTTTAAGATAGAATTTTATTAGAAACAAAAAGGGGCATTTTATAATGATAAAGGGGTCAATACCTCAAGAACATAAAACAGTTATAAATGCATATTCACCTAAAATCAGAGCCCCAAAACACAGGAAGAAAACCCGACAAAAAATGAATGAGGAAAAGGCAATTTAACAACTATAATTGGAAGTTTCAGTGTCCTGCCCTCAATAATTTATAGAAAAACTAGACAGAGAATTAGTAGATATATAGAATACTTGAAAAATATTTTAACTAACTTCACATAAATGATATGTAGAATACTTCACTGAACAACACAATAAACATTTTTTTCAAATATGCATGAAATATGTACTAGACCATATGACAAAATAAATTAAGATTGAAGTTATATAAAGTAAGTTCACAACCTACAATGGAATTAAATTAGAAATTAACAAGAGAAAGAAATCTTTAAAATCCCCCAAATATTTGGAAATTAAACAGCATATTCTAAGTAATCTATGATTCAAATAAGATATAAGAGAAATTAGAAAATATTCTGATTAAAAAAATAACATATCAAAATTTATAGGAAGCAGCTAAAGCAGTGATTAGAAGAAATGTGTAACTTTAAATGTATTTACCAGAAATGAAGAAAATTTTCAGATAAATAACCTTGCCTTGTATGTTAATAAATTAAAATAATAAGAATCAATTAAACTCAAAGCAAGCAGGAGAGAGAAAAGAAAAATTATAGGAGACATCAGGGAAATATAAAACAGAAAATTAGAGAAAATCAATGAAAACAAAAGTTTATTCCTTTAAATATCAATAAAGCTGACAAATACTTATTTAGGTTAACCAAGAATGAAACAGATAAGACACAAATTATCAAAATCAAAAATGAAAGAGAATACATTAAAACAGACCCTATAATTTAAGGGATTATTATGAATAATTTTTGGCATCATATTGGACAACTTAAATGAAATAGGCAAATTCCTAGAGTGACACCAGTATCAAAACTTATTCTAGAAGAAAAAAATTAAAATGTACCTAAAATAAGTGAAGACATTGAATTACTTATTAAAAATATTCCCACATAAGGAGTACAGTACAGATGACTTACTGGTGAATTCTATCAAATATATAAAAAGGAAATAATACCAAGTCTTTAGCAAACTCTTTCAGATTATAGAGACCAGCATTATACTGATATGAAAGACAGACAAAGACATTACAAGAAAACTATAGACCAATAGTCCATATGAACATAAATACAAAAGTGCTAAAATATTAGAACTAAAATCTGACAAAATTTAAAAATGGGCTGTATGCCACAACCAAGTAAAATTTATGCCAGAAATATGAATTGGGATTAACATTAGAAAATTAACATAGTACACACTATTAATAGACAACAAAAAAATACTAATTTCAATTGGTATAATGCAATTAATGACTTTTAGTTAATGTCAAATTGCAAATGCATTTGACAAAACTCAACACTCATTCACAATAAAAACTCTCAACAAAAGTAAGAAGGAAATTTCATATATCTCATAAAGGGAAGCTAAGAAAAACCCACATCTAACATCATAATTAAGAATGAAAGACTGAATTTCTTCTTCCTAAGATCCAGAATAGGGCAAGGATATCAACTTGCACTACTTCTATTGAACATTGCACTAAAAATTCTAGCTACTTCAACAAAGAAAAAATTTAAAAGGTACTAAAGCTCTCCATGATGGAAAGGGAGGAAAAAAATCTCTTTATTTGCAGATGGCATAGTTTTTATATAGCAAATTCTAAGAAATACACACATAACAAAACTACTGTAACTAATACACAACTTTAGCAAGTCCATAGGACACAAGATCAAGATACAAAAATCAATTAAATTTCTGTATGCTAACAATACAGCACCTAAAAAAGAAATGAAGAATTCCATTTACAATAACATCAAAATATAAAGTACTTAAGAGCAAATTTAACCAAAAATAGATCAAGATTTGTACACTGAAAAATACACCAAGAGAAATTAAAGATATAAATTAACAGACTTTTCACGTTCAAAAGGTAGAAGAAACAATATTGTCAGGAAGGCAATTTATTCCAAATTTATTTACAAATTCAATGCAATTGTTATCAAAATCCCCAGAGAATTATTATAGAATTCAAAAAGCTGATTCTAAAATGTACTGGAAATTCAACACACCAAGAATAGCCAAAACAATTTTTCAAAAACAGTAAAGTTGGAGGATTTATACTACATGATTTCAAAACTCACTGTAAAGCCACAGTAATAAGTACAGTGTGGTATTCATGCAAATATATGCATATAAGTCAATGTAACAGAATTGAGAGTACTTATCAATTATCCCACTTTCAATATGTGCAGCTTATTGTATGTCCATTTTACTTCAGTGAAGCATTAAAATACAAAGCCCAGGCTTCCCTGGTGGCGCAGTGGTTGGGAGTCTGCCTGCCGATGCAGGGGACGCGGGTTCGTGCCCCGGTCCGGGAAGATCCCACATGCCACGGAGAGGCTGGGCCCGTGAGCCATGGCGGCTGAGCCTGTGCGCCTGGAGCTTGTGCTCCGCATCGGGAGAGGCCACAACAGAGAGAGGCCCACGTACGGCAAAAAAAAAAAAAAAAAAATACAAAGCCCAGCTAGAGTGTCATACTGTACACCAAAGTATATACTTTGAAAGGTGAGATATGATGTGGATTTTATTCATAACATTCTTAGTTGCTGCATGTGTATTCTTAAGGGATTTGTTTTCACTCAGGAACACACATGCTAATTAGGGGTCCATTTTATTTTTCAGATAAAGTTGAGAAAAATCTTACTTCAAAGCCTAATCCAATCTTCCTAGAAAATGTGAAAAGTTTTTGGCCAGCAGTGACTGGAAGCATGATAGAAAGGAAAACTGGCTTTACTTTCTTGCCAATTTTTCACTTTTATTTGCTAAAGTAGAAGGAAGACATGATATTAAATGTGTAGTTTGAGGGATGGGGCAATATGGGAATATGTTTATTTGAAGTGAGAAATTTTAAGAAGGTCATCTTCATGTACTATGAAATTTGGTATGAAATGAAAGAAAGATAAAATGTGTTTACTAGAACATTGCTCCAAGTAATTAGAAGTCTGTGTTCCTTGGTGGTCTAATAACTATCTACTTTTGAGCAAAAACACTTCACTAGATTTTTTTCCTCATACACAAAGTAAGTAATTTTATCAGACAATGGCTAGAAATATTGTCTATCTGTAAAATACTATGTTTCTAGAAAGTATGCTGCATTTCTATCCCTCTTGTTAATGAAATTTTTTTAGATGAGCAAGGTTTTACTTTTCCATTTTTATTGAATTATTTCTCTGGACTTTGTTTAAGCAATTTATTTCATATTTTAAAGGTATTTTTGGATGACTAAAGAAACAGCGTGTAAAAGTTGTCAACAAACCACTTTGTTTAAACAAACATAGAAAAGCCATTTAAGAACATGAGATACCAGTCTAAAGGAACTTTAACATGTTAATTGTAAAGAAAATAAAAGGACACAATATCCCCACCTGGACAAAATTACTTTGTTTTTATTTATGTATTTATTTATTTTTTAAATTTTTTATTTTTTGCATTTCCCTGTTAACTAATGACACTGAACACTTTTTCATGTACTTATGACTCATTCATATATCTTCTTCTGGAAAGTATCTGTTCAAGTATTTGCCCACTTTTATATTTATGGGGATCTTTTTAATTTTAATTTAATTTAATTTATTTTTTTATACAACAGGTTCTTATAGTCATCCATTTTATACACATCAGTATATACATGTTAATCCCAGTCTCTCAATTCATCACACCACCACCACCACCCCACGCCGCTTTCCCCCCTTGGTATACAAACGTTTGTTCTCTACTTCTGTGTCACAATTTCTGCCCTGCAAACCAGTTCATCTGTACCATTTTCTAGGTTCCACATATATGCGTTAATATATGATATTTGTTTTTCGCTTTCTGACTTCACGCTATATGACAGTCTCTAGAGGCATCCACGTCTCTACATATGACCCAATTTCGTTCCTTTTTATAGCTGAGTAATATTCCATTGTATATTGTACCACATCTTCCTTATCCATTCGTCTGTTGATGGCCATTTAGGTTGCTTCCATGACCTGGCTATTGTAAAGAGTGCTGCAATGAACATTGGGGTGCATGTGTCTTTTTGAATTATGCTTTTCTCTGGATATATGCCCAGTAGTGGGATTGCTGGGTCATATGGTAATTCTATTTTTAGTTTTTTAAGGCACCTCTATACTGTTCTCCATAGTGGCTGTATCAATTTACATTCCCACCAACAGTGCAAGAGGGTTCCCTTTTCTCCACACCCTCTCCAGCATTTGTTGTTTGTAGATTTTCTGATCATGCCCATTCTAACTGGTGTGAGTTGATACCTCATTGTAGTTTGGATTTGCATTCCTCTAATAATTAGTGATTTTGAGCAGCTTTTTCATGTGCTTCTTGCCATCTGTATGTCTTCTTTTGAGAAATGTTTGTTTAGGTCTTCTGCCCATTTTTGGATTGGGTTGTTTGTTTCTTTAACATTGAGCTGCATGAGCTGTTTATATATTTTGGAGATTAATCTTTGTCCCTTGATTCATTTGCAAATATTTTCTCCCATTCTGAGGGTTGTCTTTTCGTCTTGTTAATGGTTTCCTTTGCTGTGCAAAAGCTTTTAAGTTTCATAAGGTCCCATTTATTTATTTCTGTTTTCATTTCCATTACTCTAGGAGGTGGATCAAAAAAGATCTTGCTGTAATTTATGTCAAAGAGTGTTCTTCCTATGTTTTCTTCTAAGAGTTTTATAGCGTCTGGTCTTACATTTAGGTCTCAAATCCATTTTGAGTTTATGTTTGTGTATGGTGTTAGGGAGTGTTCTAATTTCATTCTTTTACATGTAGCTGTCCAGTTTTCCCAGCACCACTTGTTGAAGAGACTGTCTTTTTTCCATTATATGTCCTTGCCTCCTTTGTCATAGATTAGTTGACAACAGGTGTGTGGGTTTATCTCTGGGCTTTCTATCCTGTTCCATTGATCTAATTTCTGTTTTTGTGCCAGTACCATATTGTATGGATTACTGTAGCTTTGTAGTATAGTCTAAAGTAGGGGAGTCTGATTCCTCCGATTCCATTATTTTCCCTCAAGACTGCTTTGGCTATTCGGGGTCTTTTGTTTCTCCATACAAATTTTAAGACTTTTTGTTCTAGTTCCATAAAAAATGCCATTGGTAATTTGATAGTGATTGCATTGAATCTGTAGATTGCTTTGGGTAGTGTTGTCATTTTCACAATATTGATTCTTCCAATCCAAGAACACGGTATATCTCTCCATCTGTTGGTATCATCTTTGATTTCTTTCATCAGTATCTTATAGTTTTCTGCGTATAGGTCTTTTGTCTCCCTAGGTAGGTTTATTCCTAGGTATTTTATTCTTTTTGTTGCAATGGCAAATGGGAGTGTTTCCTTAATTTCTCTTTCAGATTTTTCATCATTAGTGTATAGGAATGCAAGAGATTTCTGTGCATTAATTTTGTATCCTGCAACTTTACCAAATTCATTGATTACCTCTAGTAGTTTTCTGGTGGCATCTTTAGGATTCTTTATGTGTAGTATCATGTCATCTGCAAACAGTGACAGTTTTAATTCTTCTTTTGCAATTTGTATTCCTTTTATTTCTTTTTCTTCTCTGATTGCCGTTCCTAGACTTCCAAAACTATGTTGAATAATAGTGGTGAGAGTGGACATCCTTGCCTTGTTCCTGATCTTAGAGGAAGTGCTTTCAGTTTTTCACCATTGAGAATGATGTTTGCTGTGGTTTTGTCATATATGGCCTTTATTATGTTGAAGTAGGTTCCCTCTATGCCCACTTTCTGGAGAGTTTTTATCAAAAATCGGTGTTGAATTTTGTCAAAAGCTTTTTTGCATCTCTTGAGATGATCATAAGGTTTTTATTCTTCATTCTGTTAATATGGTGTATCACATTGATTGATTTGTGTATATTGAAGAATCCTTGCATCTCTGGGATAAATCCCATGTGATCATGGTGTATGATCCTTTTAATGTGTTGTTAGATTCTGTTTGCTAGTATTTTGTTGAGGATTTTTTGCATCTATATTCATCAGTGATATTGGTCTGTAATTTTCTTTCTTTGTAGTATCTTTGTCTCTTTTGGTATCAGGGTGAAGGTGGCCTAATGGAGTGAGTTTGGGAGTTTTCCTTGCTCTGCAGTTTTTTGGAAGCGTGTGAGAAGGATGGGTGTTAGCTCTTCTCTAATTGTTTGATAGAATTCACCTGTGAAGCCATCCGGTCCTGGACTTTTGTTTGTTGGAAGACTATTAATGGCAGTTTCAATTTCATTACTTGTGATTGGTCTGTTCATATTTCCTGTTTCTTTCTGGTTCAGTCTTGGAAGGTTATACCTTTCTAAGAATTGATCCATTTCTTCCAGGTTGTCCATTTTATTGGCATAAACTTGCTTGTAGTAATCTCTTAGGATGCTTTGTATTTCTGCCGTGTCTGTTGTAACTTCTTTTTCATTTCTAATTTAATTGATATGAGTCCTTTCCCTCTTTTTCTTGATGAGTCTGGCTAATGGTTTATCAATTGTGTTTAACTTCTCAAAGAACCAGCCTTTAGTTTTATTGATCTTTGCCATTGTTTTCTTTGTTTCTATTTCATTTATTTCTGCTCTGATTTTTACGATTTCTTTCCTTCTGCTAACTTTGGGTTTTGTTTGTTCTTCTTTTTCAAGTTCCTTCAGGTGTAAGTTTAGATTTTTTATTTGAGATTTTTCTTGTTTCTTGAGGTAGGCTTGTATAGCTATAAACTTCCCTCTTAGAACTGCTTTTGCTGCATCCCATAGGTTGTGGATCATCGTTTTTTCATTGTCATTTGTCTCTAGGTATTTTTTTATTTCCTCTCTGATTTCTTCAGTGATCTCTTGGTTATTTAGTAACATATTGTTTAGCCTCCATGTGTTTGTGTTTTTTATGGTTTTTTTCCCTGTAATTGATTTCTAATCTCATAGCGCTGTGGTCAGAAAAGGTGCTTGATATCATTTTAATTTTCTTAAATTTACTGAGGCTTGATTTGTGACCCAAGATGTGATCTATCCTGGAGAATGTTCCATGTGCACTTGAGAGGAAAGTGTAATTTGGTGTTTTTGCATGGAATGTCCTATAAATATCCATTAAATCTATCTGGTCTATTGTATCACTTAAAGCTTGTGTTTCCTTATGAATTTTCGGTTTGGATGATCTGTCCATTGGTGTAAGTGAGGTGTTAAATTTCCCCTCTATTACTGTGTTACTGTCGATTTCCTCTTTTATAGCTGTTAGCAGTTGCCTTATGTATTGAGGTGCTCCTATGTTGGGTGCATATATATTTATAATTGTTATATCTTCTTCTTGGATTGATCCCTTGATCATTATGTAGTGCCCTTCCTTGTCTCTTGTAACATTCTTTATTTTAAAGTCTATTTTGTCTGATACGAGTATTGCTACTCCAGCTTTCTTTTGATTTCCACTTGCATGGAATATCTATATCCATCCCCTCACTTTCAGTCTGTATGTGTCCCTAGGTCTGAAGTGGGTTTCTTGTAGACAGCATATATATGGGTCTTCTTTTTGTATCCATTCAGGAAGCCTGTGGCTTTTGGTTGGAGCATTTAATCCATTTATGTTTAAGGTAATTACTGATATATATGTTCCTATTACCATTTTCTTAATTGTTTTGGGTTGTTTTTTTTTTTAGGTCCTTTAATTCTCTTGTGTTTCCCACTTAGAGAAGTTCCTTTAGCATTTGTTGTAGAGCTGTTTTGGTGGTGCTGAATTCTCTTAGCTTTTGCTTGTATGTAAAGCTTTTGATTTCTCCATGGAATCTGAATGAGATCCTTGCTGGGTAGAGTAATCTTGGTTATAGGTTCTTCCCTTTCATCACTTTAAGTATATGATGCCACTCCCTTCTGGCTTGTAGAGTTTCTGCTGAGAACTCAGTTTTTAACCTTATGGGAGTTCCCTTGTGTTTTATTTGTCGTTTTTTCCTTGCTGCTCTCAATAATTTTTCTTTGTCTTTAATTTTTGCCAATTTGATTACTATGTGTCTTGGTGTGTTTCTCCTTGGGTTTATCCTGTATGAGACTCTCTGCACTTCCTGGACTTGGGTGGCTATTTCCTTTCCCATGTTAGGGAAGTTTTCAACTATAATCTCTTCAGAAATTTCTCTGGTCCTTTCTCTCTCTTCTCATTCTGGGACCCCTATAATGCGAATGTTGTTGTGTTTAATATTGTCCCAGAGGTCTCTTAGGCTGTCTTCATTTCTTTTCATTCTTTTTTCTTTATTCTGTTCCGCAGCAGTGAATTCCACTATTCTGTCTTCCAGGTCACTTATCCGTTCTTCTGCCTCAGTTATTCTGCTATTGATTCCGTCTAGTGTCTTTTTCATTTCACTTATTGTACTGTTCATCTCTGTTTGCTTGTTCTTTAATTCTAGGTCTTTGTTAAACGTTTCTTGCATCTTCTCAATCTTTGCCTCCAGTCTTTTTCCAAGGTCCTGGATCATCTTCACTATCACTCTGAATTCTTTTTCTGGAAGATTGCCTATCTCCACTTCATTTAGTTGTTTTTCTGTGGTTTTATCTTGTTCCTTCATCTGGTACATAGCCCTCTGCCTTTCGTCTTGTCTGTCTTTCTGTGAATGTAGTTTTTGTTCCACAGGCTGCAGTATTGTAGTTCTTCTTGCTTCTCAGAATTTGTATTTAAAACAACTCTCAAAATGAATAGTTTTCTTAATTATTTTAATACAAAATGAGGTAGACTATAGTGACCTGATTTTGATTATAAATATTTTCATGAGTATTTTTGGGGAAAGGTTTTAATGGAGTTTATATTATTTATATTTTTTGTAATCCAATTTTTCTAATGATACCTATAGTATATTGAATAAATATTCTTGTGTTGACAGTTGAATCACCTTGCTTTCTTATATCATGGCAAAGTTATTCTAAGCAGAAAGTCTTTCCATGGAATTCTACCCTCAACTTAATCTCAACTGGAATCAGATAAATTTCACTAGATGTACAGGGTAAAAAAATCCTTTCTCTCTCTCTCATTTGAAGTACTGTGATAGTACACTAGACTAGTGTGAAAGTTAGGGTGGTTGAAGCCCATATAATCTTCCCATGAACATATACTATATAGTCTGTTTCCAGTAGGGTTTGAGCTATCTGGAATGTCACAAAATAGCATTGCAATCTTTGATTTTGTTGTGATGTTAAATACATTTTCTCTATCCTGTTGCTTAATGTCCAGTGTGTCTGAATAAGAGAAGCAATGTTTTCTCAAGATTTTATTTTCAAGCACTTCCATTTTGGAGGACTATTTTTAAACACTATCATGCAATATGTTTCTGAGATATTACCATTTTGAACTTTCACAGTATGCTGTTATTCTTACACAGTGTAAAATTTTTTCAACACAACAAGAGTAAACATGTTTAACTGATGCAAAATATCAAGTAGAATTCTGTCACATTTTTCCTAAAATTATTTTCACAGTAGATATTTTATACAGGATATTTCAAAAGTAAAGAAGGTAGAGAAGCACATATAGCTCACTTCTTTCCAGCAACCCAAGTAAATTAAGATCATGATATTTGAAGAGAGCTATGACATTTGAAGGTCTCATTTTATTTTATATTTAACTGAGCATGGAGAAATTTTTTAACATGTTTAAACAAACACTTTATCACACTTTTGATATTTTTTATTATTCAGCTGCCTTACATAAAAGAGAGTTTATTCCTTTATGATATCTGGGGCATTGTGTAGCCAAACTGTTCGTCTTGCCAATGTGATATGTTGTCCTTGTAAATATTCCAACTGCTTGTGTTAGTATATTTCAATTTCATTTGTCATTATCAATTTCCTTTATATTTGGGAATATTAATATATGTAAGAATTTGAAGTTAACACCTCATAAATAATGATTCAGTGCTGTTGTCTCTTACCCAGTGGAGATAACTTTTGCATATTTGTCCGCTCCAAGAAATCCTTTCTATTTCATAATTGTCGCTTGTCCTCAAAATCTGTGTTTCTCTACCAAGTCTGCTATACCTGTCCCAACATCACTGACCACAGAAGTTTGGATAAGGAAAGGACAGCTGAGCCAATCAGACATTCCCTGAAAGAAATTTGAAATTGGATTTGAAATGATAGATATAGGATCATGTACACTTTAGAGTGGAGAACCAGTTGTGAGAATAGAGGAAATAACCTGTGTATGAAGAATGAATCAGACATGAAAGAGACATGTAGCACCTGACAGAGGACTTAGTTCCCAGCATTTTTTTTTTTTTGCCTCAACCCTTCTGTGTCTTGACACTACTCTTTCTACTTGATTTCATAACCTAAACCTGTATCTTTATAAGGTAAAGTAATATAAGGTCTTAAGCTCATTTTAATGAAAAATAAAAATAAGATGTACTGCTTACTATTTACCAGACACTGTTCTAAAAACATATTCATATTAACTCATTTAAGTTTTGCAACCCCTAGAGGTAGGTATTATTACTGTCCTCACTTACAGATACTGAGGCATAGAGAGGTTATATAATCTCCCCATTAATTATGCCTCTTTTATATGACATTTGAACAGAAAATTATGGAAAGTATAATAAAGAATTTGTTTTAGCACATTAAAAATCTTTGTCCATGCTCAATTAAACATAGACTTCCTAGACTTGCAGCTAGAAAGTCTAAAATAGGTTTCTTGATAGTAAGTAAACAAAACCAAGCAAAATAAAACAAACCAAATAAGTAAACAAAACAGGAACAATGTTAACCAAGGAACCTGGTGAAGAGAGTTATATGAAGCTAATGGCACTCTGGTCCATACGAAGGCCAGGAACAAAGACACTTCCTTTGCAAATTATTACTTTAAGCCATGAATTCTCAAAGGAAGTGGGTGATATTGCCCCCATTGAGAAGAAAATTGGTTCCTGGGGTGAAAAAATCTTTTTATGTTTAAGTCACAAGTATACATACAGTACATAAACATATATATATATTGTATATATGGTATCAAAATTACATGTGAGAGGCAATTAGAAAAACTGTCTGAAAAAGCTATTTAAGGGGGCGATAATGAAAAGATTAAGAAACACTGCTTTAAATTATCCAAAGTTTTTCCTATGTATATTGACCTCAGCTTCAACCATGACACAAACTATAAATTTTTTTCTTAGAATTTCCTAAGAATTCGTAGTTCTAGGATTTGGGATAAGCTTTTATCTACTCTTTTCAAGTTCAAAAGCATTATGCAAGCTGTTTTCTGAATTAAAGAGCTGCAAAAAATATTTATGTTTTCTGTTATTAAAAAGCATTTCAAAAATAGCACTTTTTTTTTTGTGCTCTCATTTGTTCAAAAATAGCTTGCCTTTTAAATGATGAAACTTGTCACTGGCTCATTTTTCCATGGGAACAGCTGCTTGTTGCATGTTTGAACATATTTGCTTAAGAAATACAAAATTATTAACGTTCTAATCCTCTAACCTTTTAAGGAGAGCCAGCTGCGAGTATTCACAGCTAGACCATAGCCTTTGGTTTCAGCTTTGTGGAAACTTCTTCCCTTTATTTCTCAGAGAATATTACCTGAACAATTTGATTTTCTCAGTAGGAGCTATACCATACATAAAGCAACCTAGCCCCAAGAACTAGGGAAAATATAAAAAAATATATTAATCTGGTTTTGCTAATAGTAAGAATTGTTAATTGCATTTTCATCTTATTTAAAAAACAACTTACAGCACTTACTATGTGCTATAATACTAGGTACTGTTTTAAACACTTTAAAATATGTATTTTTTTAACTCATTTTTTTTTAAGTATATATTTTATTTTTGGCTGCATTGGGTCTTTGTTGCTGCACACGGGCTTTCTCTAGTTGCAGCAAGTGGGGGCTACTTGTTGCGGTGCATGGGCTTCTCATTGCAGTGGCTTCTCTTGTTGTGGAGCATGGGCTCTAGGTGTGTGGGCTTCAGTAGTTGTGGCACATGGGCTCAGTAGTTGTGGCTTGCAGGCTCTAGAGCGCAGGCTTAGTAGTTGTGGTGCATGGGCTTAGTTGCTCTGCGGCATGTGGGATCTTCCCGGACCAGGGCTCAAACCCGTGTCCCCTGCATTGGCAGGCAGATTCTTAACCACTGTGCTACCAGTGAAGTCCCCACTTTAAAATAGTAGTTAGCTTAATCTTCATGAAGTATGTACAATCATTACCCTTGCTATTTTTATAATTTAAGAAATTGAGCCAGAGTGGTTAAGCAAATTGCCAAGGGCCATACATCTGGCAAGCTCCAATGCCAAGATTCAGACAGAGGCCATCTGGCTCCAAATCCTGTGCTCATTATCATTAAACTGCAATATTCGGAGCACCTAATTAATTACCTTACTTATATTTTCTTATTTATCCTCACAGCAACCTAAAGAGGTAGCATGGTTATTACTTCCACCTTGATGGATGGAGACCATACAGAAGACAGAGTTTGAGCACCTGGCCCCAAATCCCAATACTGTTAAGAGGTGAGTAGCAGATTTGAACCCAGATCGTTTCTGGCTCCAGAGCCCGTATGCTGCACTGCCACAGGACTTCATACCAATTTCTTCCCAACATGTCAAGGTAATATGTATCATTTATGGAGAATCACCGCACTGGCTTGTTTATATCACTCTATAGTTAGGCATAAATCAATCCAGTAGTCAGCAACTAAAGGTTTCTTTCTCACCTGTAATAGCATTTTTTGCCCAAGAGAATGATTGCTCAATCAAACTGGTTGAGGTTCTAGCCACGGAGTTCCTTTTTTATTTACAGGAATTGAAGATATCTGGGAGACAGTCTATCTGTAGTTTTGAACTATTACTGAAGTAGCCTTTTAATGTGACCTTGTAGATTCCAACCCAAATGATGATCATTCGCATCTTTCCCATGTTCTAGGTATAATGGGACCTAACCTAGCATGTTTACCATGTCTTGAGTTCAGATATGAAGGCTGCCATCTACAAATATATGTACTATCTTGTTATCAAAGAAAGTGATTTATCTCAGTCCCCAAGTGATATTCATATAGTAGTAATCATAAGTTATGCCATACCATGCTTTATATTGTATTGAGTAGTTCACTTAAAACAATCCAGTTATGTTGTCAGGGTAGATATTTTATTACCCATTTTATAGATGATAAAAATGATGTCCACATGCTCCAGTGATGTCTACTCAAGGTAAAGTTAGAGGTGGCACCTGTTAGCCACTGTGTGGATTCTATTAAATATATATTTGGTGGAAAAGCCAAGGCAAGGATGCTGCTTCCCATTGAGAAGGTAGGTAAGTTATTGTTTTTCTGTTACCCAGTGTAGACCCAGATAACATTGATATCTACAGTACAACAACTGTGTAAAACATTTAAAAACTGAAAAGTGAATTGGTATGTTGTTTTGTGGACAGATTAATAGGTTCGAAATAGTTCATATACTCTACCTGTATCCCTTACATCCCCTCTCTGACCCACCCTTGCCATTACTCATTCCCCAGATTTGTGGTCACTGGAGTACCTGTATGCCTCCACATACACATATGAGGACTTCTGGAAGTTTTACCCCTTCTCATGTACTATCATTTGACTCACCTAGCCTCATAGTTATAGAGAAACACTGTGCTATGCAGATATCACTATTCACTTTCTAACACTAAGAAAGGAATTGCCATAGAGAAATAAAACTATGAGGTATTCCACAGAAGCAGGAGTATTTGACTTTAGTTATATCAATGAATTAATTATAAAGTCTTATCTCTAATTTATTCCTATTCTTTTTATCCTCATAGAATGTTAAAATGAAGAGTCTATACATTCAATATAGTAAATACCTTCTTTTCTGGAAGGTCACTGAGATCCAACTGGGGCCCAAGACAGTAACAAGGAAATAGTTTCTCGGGTCTAGATCCAATCTCAGCTTTAATCCAGGATTAGAAAATGATTTTAATTTTATATCATCACCTAAAATCGTCTAGAACTGACTTTTAAAGTGCTCTGTCACCATAGCCTAGCTTATTAAGAAATAATGGTATTAGCGAATACTAAACTATTTCATAGTTTTGTATGAGAAAATATATAACCCTCATTCCAAAAAATACAAGCTATACTTTAAGGGAACAAATTTCAAGTGGATTCTTGAGAATTCCACATGTCTCCATTTAGCTCACTTGGGTAATACAGATACCAACAGTGGGCCACATACATTGAATGGGCATTTAAGTGGCACATCCATTTTTTCTAGAAATAATTATCTAATTAAATGTACCTAATGATTACCTAGGGTAAATTCCTTAGTATGTCCTTAGAATTTATGACTCGGTACCAGGGAACCATTGTTATCCAATGATAAAACATCAAGAAAAAAAAACTTTAACGTTTTTCTAGGGAGTCTAAGAATGATAGTGAGCAGTTGAATTAACTACAAAATTTGGTTCATACAAATCATGCCAAATACATTTCTTTAAGAAATTATCCTGGAAACGATAATTACTTCAGAGTAAAAAAAAAAAAAATAGAGAATTAAATTCAAATATTTATGTACATATTTATTTAACTAAAATGTATTATATTTTAATTTTATAGCTTTGATTAACAATTAAGTGAAGACTCATTAACCCCATATGCAGTCCAAGAATGAGAATATCATTTATAACTTGGGTCATGATTCTATTCTCCTGTGCTATCTGCTTGTTTCCCCTCTAGAGGGAACAAGTATATTGTATTGTGTATTTTTACTTTCTTTTTTTGTTGTTCTTGTTTTTGTTTTAATTTTAGCATGCATATATGTTAGCATAAGCAATATAATTTGGGATGTTTTCTGTTTGAGAACTTTACAAAAATGATTTCAAATTATGTAGTTTTCTGGCACTTCAGTTTTCTCTCAATATTATGTTTCAATGTTTTCTTTGTCTTGTGGTATATAGCTGGAGTTCAGTCATTTCATTCTTGTGCAGTAGTCTATTGTGACACATCACAATTTCTTTATCCATTTTCTTGTGGTAAATTATTAGAATGTTTTTAGTTTTATTTTGTTTTTTAATGTACAGTGCTGCTATACATATTTTTATCTTAATTTTTTTGTGTGGATGTAGAAATGTTGGATCAGTGGATAGGTATTTAATATTATAAGGTAATACTAAGATTTTCCCGAGAAATTGTACAATTCACCCCCAATCAGTACATTCTCACTGATGTACATTCCTTTAATATCTGGTATTTTCAAACTTAGTAATTAGGGAATCTAGCAAATTTCTACATTTTTGAAGGGTAGTTTTAGTAGATACACAATTCTAAGTTGACATTTACTTTTCACAGCACCTTGGTAATGTTTTCCACTTTCTTTTGGTATCATTTGTTGATACCAAAAAAACTGCTGTCTTTCTAATTGTTGTTTATTTATGAATTTATTTATGACCTGGATTTTCTCTATGTCCACTTTTAAGCCTCTTTTCCTTTATGTTCTGAAGTTTCAATATAATGAATATGGGCCTGATTTATTTTTTATTTGTGCCATTCAGAATATAGATTCATAAATTTTTCATTTGTATTACCATTTCTGTCAGTACTGGGAAAATTTGTAGCTGTTTTTCCTCAATTCGTTTTTTCAGTTCTCTTCCCCTACAACATCAATTAAATGTATACTATATATTTTCGTTCTGTCCCCCATATCTCTTAATTATTTCCTGATTTTCATCTTTTCGGGGAGTTGCTTAAATCTGGGTGATTTCTTCAGATACATTTTACAGTTTTCTTATTCTTTCTTCAGTCGCTTATTATCTACAAATTAATACATCCATTGACTTTTTCTTAAGGATTTTATTTTACATCTAGAAAATTTTTATTTCTTAGTTTATAGTTTTCAAATCTTTTTGTTTGATTCTAATGCCTTCTGTTGCAATTCTTCTAATTGCATTTTTTCTTTAAATATTTCTTACATAGTTGTTTTATATTATATATTTGATAATCTCAATATCTGTAGTCATTTAAGATCAAAATCAGTTACTTGTTTTTCATGCTTGCTTTCTGGTGTCTTTATTGGCTGTTGGCTGTGAACTCATTGCTTTACCCTAATCTTTGTGAATATAATAGGATTAAATTAAGGAAGCTTCATTCCAGAGAGGATTTGATTTTACTTCTAACAATATCCAGTGGTCCATTACTGAACTGAAAGCATTTCAGGCCCCTTCAAAATTAATGGATCAGTGTTGGGTCCCAGAGTCAACTTTTCTATTTTTTTTGTTTGTTTGTTTTTGTTTTGTTTTGTTTTTTGCAGTACACAGGCCTCTCACTGTTGTGGCCTCTCCCATTGCGGAGCACAGGCTCCGGACGCGCAGGCTCAGCGGCCATGGCTCACGGGCCCAGCCACTCCACGGCATGCGGGATCTTCCCAGACCGGGGCACAAACCTGTGTCCCCTGCATCGGCAGGCGGACTCTCAACCACTGCGCCACCAGGGAAGCCCAACTTTTCTATTTTTTTAGCTGACTCAAGACTTAGTACCCAAATCCATTTCTGCTATCAGCATTTTCCTCTAAGGAAAACCTAGTCTTATTGGCAAATAATTCTCTGCCACCAGAAAACTTTCTTGGAAGTAAAAGGGGGAGGGGATTGTCTTTGGAGAAGGTTTTTTTTTTTTTTTACCATTTAAGTGATAGCAGTGCTCCATTGTGATGTTCTATCCATGGTACCATCTGTAGGGTTGTTCAAAGAGCACCTTTTTAACCAAAAGGCTGGAAACTAAGTTTAAAATAATGCCATTACTAATGTCTTCACTACAAATTTAAAATTTATAATTAAGGTATAGTATTTGACTCATTAACCCTTTTACAGAAAGGTAAAAGTCTTTCTAAATGAAATTTGTGGCTTATAGAAATTGACATTTATATTGCTGTGTATGGAAAAAAAATTACTTCTAAAAACAATTATTTAATTCTTCCCCCTTTTCCCATCCCACTGAATGTTTGTAGAGGGAGTTCATTAAAAGGATATAAATATTTGAGAATGAAGGTGAATAGACAAAGGTGGATTAAATAACATGTCATAAAGGCTAATGAGATTTAAAATTATGCAAATAAAACTTTGGGTGAATTTGCATGACAGTTTCTTCATGATGACATATATACATTGTAAATTCAATATTTAAGGGAAACAATAAAATCACCAATCAATTATACTAGATTTGATAAGAATCCCAGAAGGCATGCTGAAGTGTGAGAGGTTAAAAATGACTAAACTGATGAGCTAATATTGTTTTCTTTATATATTTACCTTCAGTAGTTCTTAAATTTTCCTCCCCATTTTTTTTCCTCCTTATAAATTTTCCCAACTAAGGGGTTAGAAAAAAAAATTTAGTGTTGGTGCTCACTCAGGGAAGCAGAACCATTGTGAGTTATCAGGTAAGGGAATCAAACTACACAAATGTATAAACAAGCTAGGGAAGTCTACAGGGGTAGGAGGAAGACCAAGGGGCCACAGCCAGTGAATCTGACAGGCCAATTGGGCCTGCAAAGGAGAAAGTGGTGGAGAAATCTGAGTGAAGTGTATATATCTGCAGCAAAGCATCTTGTCATGGACCTGGGCCTTTTACTGGTCAGTAGTCAGTAGTTTGAAAGAACTGAAAACAAAGGAGAGGAAAGCAAGTGCAAACTAGAATCTGCCAGCCCTTCTGTGTGTCACCATAGCCAGCCACTAGTTCCTGCAGAGAGCAATGACTGTGGCTTCACTCTGCCTCCCAGATCTTACAGTTGTACCTTGTTTACCCACATTAACCCAGAACAATACAGGGTAGGAGATTCTAGGAAACGTAGCTCCAGTTTAACAAAACTAATTAAAGAAAATTCCATGACAATCACTTTCATTTGAAATTGGTAGTTATAGACATTTCTCACTTATCAAAGAATGACAGGAATAAAATTACGAGATATAAAATTTCATTGAAAGCTACATTTTCCTTATTAAATATATATAAGATTTTCCTTATTGATGATTTATATGTAACTTTACATATATATTAAAGATATATATATATATATATAAAACCTTACACATATATAACTTTACATATTTATTACATATATTGTAATTTTACACACACGCACACATCTGACAGAGAAAAAGTGACTATAAAATGTTGTGGGCCTGGGTATAACAAAATCATGAATTATTTAATATTGATATGAAGCTTTTCTATTCACCAGTTGATTTTCCTTTTTTTGCACATAGCACAAGAACTTGCTTGATAGATTTATAAAATCTTATTATTAAAAATATCCTTCTCTAAAGATAAGTAGTATGTTCCATTAAATGTAAAAACTTTAGAAATTTGATAGAAGGTTTTAATTTAATGTTCTATCAAAAGTCAGTAAGGAATTTCCCAGAAGAGATATATAATGTAAACATGTATTCAGTCATGTTTCTCTGAGCTTTGTTCTTTCCATTCTAATAGGAGAAATTATTTAACTTGTGTTATCTCAGGCTTTTGGAAATATGTGCAGATTTTGTGGCAATATAATCTGATGATATTTAAAACATATAATAATAAATTAGTGTTTAAGCAAATTAAGAGAGATAAAGAGATCTGTTTTTAAAGTAAGATAAATATGTTTGCATTTAAATAAGTAAAGATCTGTTCTTCCACATTTTTGACATGTTATCCAAAATTAATATTTGGAAGAATTTACTTATTTAATCAATAAACATGCAACTCCCCTTATGTTATTTCTTCAATACACGTTTTAGTAGCTCTGCATCTCCCTTGGGATAACACACAGAATCTTCAGCATGGGCTTCATATGTTTCGTAATGTGGTTAAGCTATATTTTCAGGCTGATCCTCACACTTTGTCATAGGCACACTCTCTGCAGCATCTTAAAATATTTGTGTTTCTCTGAATGACTCATACATTTCCTTATTCGCCAGGCTTCACTCATGCTTTAGTAATTAATTCCCATATGCTCTGAGAATTCTGTAAGTGACAATGTCATCTAGGGGTTTAAACCAAGGAATTTGGTGCCTGCTTGAGACAAGACTCATGCTCTTTTCTGCTACCTTGTGAGGATTTCTTATTCTTTCTCTTGTTCCTTCTTTTAACTTATAAAGTGGGACCACAAATAGTAACGTTATCATGAAGCAATGATATAGATTAATCAATAACTACATGTAAAATGCTTAACAGAGTCTGGAATCTAGTAAATAGTGAATTTTATGTAACATTACTTTTATCATTCTTTTTTTTTTAATTGAGGTATACTTGCTGTAAAATATTATATAAGTTACAGGTGTACAATATAGTGATTCACAATTTCCAAAGCTTATACTCCATTTTAGCTATTATAAAATATTGGCTATATTTCCCATGCTGTATAATATATCCTTGTAGCTTATTTTATACATAATAGTTTGTACCTCTTAATCCTCTACTGCTATATTTCCCCTCTCCCCTCCCTTCTCCCCACTGGTAACTACTGGTTTGTTCTCTATATCTGTGAGTCTGCTTCTTTTTTGTTATATTCACTAGATTGTTATATTTTTTAGATTGCACATATAAGTGATACCACACTGTATTTGTCTTTCTCTGTCTGACTTATTCCACTTAGCGCAACGCCCTTCAAGTCTGTCCATGTTGCTGCAAATAGCAAACTTTCATTATTTTATGACTGAGTAGTATTCCATTGTGTGTGTGTGTGTGTGTGTGTGTGTGTGTGTGTGTACATACACACGCGCACACACACACACACACACACACACACGTCTTTATCTATCTGTTGATAGACATTTAGGTTGCTTCCATATCTTGGCAATTATAAATAATGCTGCTCTGAACATTGGGGTGCATGTATCTTTTCTAATTAGTGTTTTTGCTTTTTCAAGTATATACCCAGGAGTGAAATTACTGGGTCATATGTTAGTTCTATTTTTAGTGCTTTGAGAAACCTCCATATTGTTTTCCACAGTGACTGCACCAATTTGCATTCCCACCAACAGTATAGGAGGATTTCCTTTTCTCCACATCCTCACCAACATTTGTTATTTGTGTTCATTTTGATGACAGGCATTCGGACAGGGCTGAGGTGATATCTCATTATGGTTTTGATTTGCATTTCCCTGATGATTAGCAATGTTGAACATCTTTTCATGTGCCTGATGGCCATCTGTGTGTCTTCTATGGAAAAATATCTATTCAGGTCTTCTGACCATTTTTTGAGTGGTGGCTTTTTTTTGATATTGAGTTGTATGAGCTGTTTATATATGTTGGATATTAATCCCTTATTGGTCATATCATTTGCAAATATTTTCTTCTATTCAGTAAGTTATCTTTTTGTTTTGTTGATGTTTTCCTTTGCTGTGCAGAAACTTGTAAGTTTAATTAGGTCCCATTTGTTTATTTTTATTTCTATTGCCTTGGGAGACTGACCTAAAAAAATTGTTACAATTTGTGTCTGAGAATGTTTTGTCTATGATCTCTTCTAGGAGTTTTATGGTGTCATGTCTAAGTCTTTAAACCACGTTGAGTTTATTTTTGTGTATGGTGAGAGGGTGTGTTCTAACTTCATTGACTTACATGTGGCTGTCCAACTTTCCCAACACCACTTGCTGAAGAGACTGTCTTTTTCCCATTGTATATTCTTGTCTCCTTTGTTGAAGAGTAATTGACCTTAGGTGTATGGGTTTATTTCTGGGCTCTCTATTCTGTTCCATTGATCTATATGTCAGTTTTTGCGCCAGTACCATGCTATTTTTATTACTGTAGCTTTGCAGTATTGTCTGAAGTCTGGGAGAGTTATGCCTCCTGCTTTGTTCTGCCTATGGTTTCCTCTAGGAGTTTTATAGTATTCAGTTTTATATTTAGGTCTTTAATTCATTTTGAGTTTTTTTCTGTATATGGTGTTAGAGAATGTTCTAATCTGATTCTGTTACATGTAGCTGTCCAGTTTTCTTAGCACTATTTATTGAAGAGACTGTCTTTTCTCCATTGTATATTCTTGCCTCCTTTTTCATAGCTGAATTGACTATAAGTGTGTGGGTTTATTTCTGGGCTCTCTATCCTGTTCCATTGATCTATGTGTCTGTTTTTGTGCCCGTACCAAACTTCTTTGATTACTGTAACTTTGTAGTATAGTCTGAAGTCAGGGAGCATGATTCCTCCTGCTCCATTCTTCTTTCTCAAGATTGTTTTGGCTACTTGGGGTCTTTTTTGTTTCCATACACATTTTTAAATTATTTTTTTCTAGTTCTGTGAAAAATGCCATTGGTATTTTGATAGCGATTGCATTGCAACTCTAGATTGCCTTTGGTAGTATGGTCATTTTAACAATATTAATTCTTCCAGTCCATGAACATGGTTTATTTTTCCATCTGTTTGTGTTATGTTCAGTTTCTTTAATCATTGTCTTATAGTTTTCTTAGTACAGGTCTTTTACCTCCTTGGGTAGGTTTACTCCGAGATTTTTTAATTCTTTTCAATGTGATGTTAAATGAGATTCTTTCCCT
>NW_006783288.1:1608092-1657043 GCF_000442215.2 Lipotes vexillifer
TTCCCTTTCTGACCTTTCATTGTTAGTGTATAGAAATGCAACAGATTTATGTAAATTAATTTTGTATCCTGCAACTTTACCAAATTTATTGATGAGTTCTAGTAGTTTTCTGGTGGCATCTTTAGGATTTTCTGTGTATAGTATCCTGTCATCTGCAAATAGTGACAGTTTTACTTCTTCCTTCCAATTTGGATTCTTTTTACTTCTTTTTTTCCTCTGATTTCTTTGGCTAGGACTTCCAATACTATGTTGAATAAGAGTGGTGAGAGTGGGCATCCTTGTCTTGTTCCTGATCTTAGAGGAAATACTTTTTTGCTTTTCACCATTGAGTGTGATGTTTGCTGTGGGTTTGGCATATATGGCCTTTATTATGTTGAGGTATGTTCCCTCTGTGCCTACTTTCTGGAGAGTTTTTATGAAAAATTGATTTCGAATTTTGTTAAAAGCTTCTTCTACATCTATTGAGATGATCATATGGTTTTTATTCTTCAATTTGTTAATGTGGTGTGTCACATTGATTGATTTATCCCAGTTGATCATGATGTATGATCCTTTTAATGTATTTTTGGATTCACTGTGCTAACATTTTGTTGAGAATTTTTGCATCTATGTTCATCAGTGATATTGGCCTATAATCTTATTTTTTTGTGATATCTTTGTCTAGTTTTGGTATCAGGGTGATGGTGGCTTCATAGAATGTGTTCCGAAGTATTCCTCCCTCTGCAATTTTTGGAATAGTTTGAGCAGGATACGTGTTAACTTTTCTCTAAATGTCTGGTGGCATTCACCTGTGAAGTCATCTGGTCCTGAACTTTTGTTTGTTGGGAGTGTTTTAATGACTAATTCAATTTCACTACTGGTAATTGGTCTGTTCATATTTTCTATTTGTACCTGGTTCACTCTTGGGAGATTGTACCTATTTAAGAATCTGTCCATTTCTTCTAGGTTGTCCATTTTATTGGCATATGATGAACAGGAGATTTAGCAATGAATAAAATGGAAAAAGTTCTGCCCTTTTGCCCTTGTGAAGCTTGCATTCTAACAGTGGAGTTATACAACAAATAACAATATATATTTCTATTAATTGTTTACATGTCTTAAAGTTACTTTTTACATATTCCTATTAATATAATTAGAGAATATTCAGTTCTTAAAGAGTAGGGAAAATTTTATTCTTCTTTCTCAGTATCTTCCATAATATCTGGCCCAAAGTAGCATTCAATAAATAGTTGCTGAATAAACTCATTAATGAATGAATGATAGCTACAGAATCATAGAATTTCCCCCAAATTTTTAATATATAATTCCTGAGTCATTCTCAAGTGTGTATTGGGTGATCTCTCAACTGTATATAAACACATTTATCTTATAATAAGTTCATATATTTGTATATACATGTTCAGTACATACAAATTCTATATATTTAAGTGTAAATTTTCAAACAAAAACATCAATAATATCAAAATGAGTACTTCTGAATCTCTACATCTATATATATTTCTAAGTTTGTGTGTGAGAGAACATAATGCCAGAAAAATATAAAGCTCTATGAAATAAAAATATTTCTGACAGAGTGTATATAGGTGAGAAAAGCTAAGGGTTGAAATATACAGAGGTAAATTAGTACATGGTAGCCAGTCATCAATTCTCCTAAGTATTATCTTTTATACTATGCAAATGTGATTTCCCCCTCACTTTATAGTTTAGAAAAATAGTTCACCATTTAATGCTCTAATCCTTACTTTGTTAGAGGGGAATCATAAAATAAATATGCTTATACTAAGAGATTATTTATTTTCCTATGTTAGAAAGGAAGACAAACAAGGTTAGTATAGATTCTATTGTATGCAAATGGGTGGTTGTACTACATGAAGTTATAATACCACAGTGACGTTCTAAACATTTTTAGCATGTTCGTGACAGGATGAGCTTCTGTTTATCTACCTCTCTTATCAACATTCAATTTGCATTTTGTATCAGGTTGTGTTTTTCTTCTCTATTTATTTCAAGCAAATCTACAGAAGTTAATTCTTTACTGCATGCAGTAGGAATGTGAATCTTAGTAAACTGGATGGTAAACAACTTCAGCTTATTGGGAAGACAGGGTATGCTACATATCCTGCTTCTTTCTCTGTCCATGTATCATCAGAATGTCCTGTTTATATAAGTATATTCCCTTACCTTCGGCTCCTCATTCAGTTCAGCAAGTGGGGAACAGCAGAAAATGTTCTAAGTGAGGGAGGAGAGTGACACATTGGGTTATTGTTTTTTCCTCCTGGGCAAGCCAGCTTCATGGGTGTGACACTTGTGCAGTCACACATGGTCCCACACTGTGAAGGACTGGACATTGATTCAAGGAATAACTTGAGGCAAAGAAGAGACACAATATATTTTTAAGCAAATGCAAGAAGTTCAATATGTCTAAAATGGTTGTTCTCACTAAGTGTGTTTTGGCAGGCTGTTGTGTCTCCAGTTTTGTTCCACTGAAAAGAAGGATGAAGCTTATCAGAAATAAGAGTTGCAGATCTGTGTAATACATCAACCATGCACATGCACAAGAAGACAGCATAACTAACAAGGACAAACTTTGCTTCTAGAGAATTGTATAGCTCAATGGAGCATCTCATGGCTAAAAGATGACAAGAGTGACTTGTGTCCTAATAGTGAAAATTTGTATAAAATATTTGAGATATTATACTACATTAGAGATTGGACTGTAATCACTGCTGCTGTTTAATGTTGATTTGAATATGTTTTATACCTTTGAATGTGCTACCAAGAGCTCTTAATTTTTAGTGTGCCACATATGCAAAGAAGTAATCAACCTCTGGTCTAGAGTATACTCAGTTATGACTGAAAATAACTGAAATTTATTCCTCAATGTTGGACTCTAGCCAAGATCTAAAGAGTTTTTCTGACTATACTAAGTAGCTTAGAGTCCACCCTGTTGGCATAGAGTAGGCACAGAAAAGGAGAGAGAAATGAATCATTTTATGTTGTGGGAAAAATAACTCTGATATATGAAGAATAAAAAACTTGGAATTTCAGATCTGTGACAGTTTACATGCCAAATAATGGTAAAATGATGTCAAACTTGTCATCTAGCCTGAGAAAGAAGGAAAGAAAGAAAGAAAGAGAGAGAAAGCGAGAGAGAAGGGAGGAGGGAGGAAGGAAGGAAGGAAGAAAGGAAGCAAGGAATGCACTAACATGAGTATTAGCTGGTGTGAACACAATGTTTTAGAAAGACAAGTCTACTTCAATCTTTATTCTTAACTTGGAGAAATGTATATTATGCATAATTTGAAATTTCTTCCTTTCATTCACAATATAATATATCTCTCCATAAATATATATTTATTTATAAATATGCACATATATAAAATCATTCAAAATATAGCCTGGAAAATATGTTTCTAAATAAGTATTATCAGGAACAGGATCTTACATCCAATAAAGTTCTTCCCGTCCTAGTTCATCTTAAGTTTTCCCTGAACATGCAATTTTTACTTCATATTTATCATTTTTGAAACCCTTTTCCTCAGTGCATGTCTCAGAATGACAGCTTTTCACTTCAAGTACTTCAACCTTGGTGTTATTTATTTGACAAAATACCTCAGAAACCACTGTTATTCCATTGATTCCTGGTGCATAGATAAAGTCATCATCCTTCCTATCTGTGTCCAGTAAATGAATTCTTATCATAATTGTCACAGGATGTTTGAGCCAGACTAACTCTAAAGGAGTAGAGCTGGTCTCACGCACTTTAATTTGTATGCTTGGGGTTGTTTTGAAAACTAGACACTATATAGTTTCTATAAATTTCAGAACATAACAATTAAAAAAATCATGCTGGTAAAAATAATTTACAATTGCTATGATTTCCTAACTTCTACCCCACTTCTTCTACAAGGTGTTTCCTTTTTCCATAAAAATAACAATAGACAAAGAAATATTCACCATCCATAGGCAATGTCTGGTTGTATACAGGTTATGTCTAGATCCTATAGGAATTTTTATGCATATGATGTGTTAAGAAAAAAATGTGAAACAAAAGCCCTTTATTTGAAAGAATTAAGGTATAAATTTTGACAATAGGGAAAATGTATTTGTGGGGAAAAATTTATCAACCACAAGGCTTAATTTATTAAGGCAACCATTGGTTTTCTCTACTGGTGTTATCGTGATTTAGTCTGGAGACTTTGTCCCTAATACCAATGATTATATGCGGTTTATTTTTCTTAAGGGCTACCAGTCTAAAAAATAAAAACAAGGAATTAGAAAACCCTAAAAAGGACTTTTTTTTTTTGGTTATATATCCTTTTTAGACAATATTTTTTGAATGTTTTAGCAGAGGACACATGAGTGTTATAATAAATAGATTATGCCTTCTTCCTAGGAACAATTCCTTGAATTAATAATTCCATCTTTTTTGAAAGAGTATGTTAGACATCTAATAAAGAGAGCATCACCTTTCTTTTTCAAAATGTGATCAATTTTGATTACCTAATATATGAACAGTAGGAAAAGGGAAATAAGAAATCTATTTGTAAAGGAGGAAAGGCTTTCTGGGTAGCAGTGGGGGGCAACCAAATTTTTCTCAGCTATGTTCTTCTTTGCAGAACTTTATTAAAGTAAAGAACTGATTTATTTGCCTCTCAAGAGGCAAATAATTGAGACTATTTTAACTACCGTATCCTAGAACTTACATATCTTTATGTTTTCAAGCAGTAAACATATATTGACCTTTTTTTGTTCATCAGTTTTGCACATTACATATTGACTTTCTATGATTGCAGATGACAATTAAATTGTTACACTGGTGTCCTCTCTGCATTTCTTCCAGTATACCCAATATCATTAGAATACAATTTTTGCTTCAATGTATATTCCATGTATACATTTTTATGTCTTTCTAAATATTATTCACAACCAGTGTGTGTATTATCTTTATTTTTCCCATATTTTTTGTTGCACTTGAAGTTAAAATTTGCCTTTTTTCTTTAATTTTCCTTTTACCTATTATTAAATCTTCTAACACCTGCTATTATCATTTCAGCACAATTTTTCACAAAAGCATCACATCTGCTAATCAGTTTAGCTTTTCATCTTTGGAGATAGCCCTTTTCATCCTGGAGCATGCTATTCCCTTTGTCTCAGGATCAGAGATCCTGTTTCCCTAAATTAAGGATTTTTTTCCTTCTTGGTTTTCTTCGTTGTTTTGGAAGAAAGTAGTCTCTGCTAATTTTTCAGGTTTAAAGTGTGGTACAACAAGGAAAGAACCCTCCACTTCCATGTACATTGAATTACATGGAAACAACGTAGACTGGTTGTCCTTTCTGTGTGAGGTATAACTTTAAACTTATTATCTTGGGAGTAACCTAAACCATCAATTTGGAGATCCCCTTTACTTCTCTCCTTTATTGGTTATTTTGATATTAGAGAATATAGGTTTATGAGAAAAGAGAAGAACTTTCATAATATTAAAGGGGTCAATTAATCAAGAAGATATAATAATGCTTAATGTTTCCTAATAGACGTTTCAAAATATAGAAAGTCAAACTTAACAGAAATGAAATAAGAAATAGATAAATTCATAAGTACAGTCAGATTTTAATATAAGAGATTTCAATACTCCTCTAGCAATGATGGATAGAACAAAATACACACACACAAACACAAACCACGTAGAGAACAGTTTTAAAAGTTAAACATATGTCTGCCATTGAGTGCAGTCATTCCGCTTCTAGGTATTTACCCAAAAGTGAGGAAAGCGAATGCCCACCTAAAATAAATGTCCATACCAGCTTTATCTGTAAAGGCCAAAATAGGAAACAGCCCACATGTCCATCAACATGGAAATGGGTAAACAAATTATGGTATGTACATAAAATGAAATAAGGTCATCAATAAAAAGTAATAAACACATAATACTATGGGATGATCATAGAGCTAAAGTGCCTTTTTCTTCATATCATATCAAGGGACCGTACTTTCAACACTTATCACTGCTTATGCTGGGCCTGGTCACCTGACTGAGATAGTGCTTGACAGGGTTCTCCACTGTAATATTACTCTCTTTTCCTGTTTTTCATGCTATCCTCTGGAAAGAAGTCACTATGCGCAGCCCCTATTTAAGGAGTGGGTTTATGCTTCACCTCCTCTAGGGCAAGGTGTCTACATAAGTTATTTGGAGTTCTACTGCTTGAAAGATTTGTACTGTCTCCTGCATGTAATTGTATTCAATAATTTATATCAGTATGAATTTATAGATATTTACTTTATAATTTGGGTTACTTTTGATTATAATCCAATACTACTTTATTTCGTTGGTAAAATTGTTCCAACTTTAGCCACTGGGAGTTCTTTCAGTTGCCTTTTTTGTCTTTTTGACACACCACCAACATTGTAGGTTTGTTTGTTTACTGACTGGTTGATTTTTTTTTTTTTTTTGAGCACTTCCTTAATTTTTGAGACCAAAAGACATCTGGGATCATCCTGTATTTTCCAGTCCTAGACTTATGCCATTTTTCTGGTTCCTCTTATTGGAGAATTTTTAAAAAAATCAAGATCTAGGGGGCTCCTTCAAGATGGTGGAGCAGTAAGATGTCTTGCTCCTTGCTCCCCACAAATACATCAAAACTGCATATACATGTGGAACAACTCCTACAGAACACCTACTGAACCCTGGCAGAAGACCTCAGACTTCCCAAAAGGCAAGAAATTCCCCCACGTACCTCGGTAGGGTAAAAGAAAAAAGGAAAAACAGAGGCACAAGAATAGGGATGGGACCTGCACCTCAAGGAGGGAGCTGTGAAGGAGGAAAAGTCTCCACACACCAGGAAGCCCCTTCACTGGTGGAGACGGGGTGTGGGTGGAGGGGGAGCTTCTGAGGCACGGAGGAGAGCGCAGCCACAGGGGTGCGGAGGGCAAAGCAGAGAGATTCCCGCACAGAGGACCGGCGCCGACCGGCACTCACCAGCCCGAGACGCTTGTCTGCTCACCCGCCGGGGCAGGTCGGGGCTGCGAGCTGAGGCTCGGGCTTCAGAGGCGAGATCCCAGGGAGAGGACTGGGGTTGGCTGCTTGAACACAGCCTGAAGGGGGCTAGTGCGCCACAGCTGGCCAGGAGGGAGTCCAGGAAAAAGTCTGGAACTGCCTAAGAGGCAAGAGACCATTGTTTCGGGGTGCGCGAGGAGAGGGGATTCAGAGCACCGCCTAAACGAGCTCCAGACAGGCATGAGCCGCGGCTATCTGTGCAGACACCAGAGATGGGCGTGAGATGCTAAGGTTGCTGCTGCAGCCACCAAGAAGGCTGTGTGCAAGCACAGCTCACTATCCACACCTCCCCTCCTGGGAGCTTGTGCAGCCCGCCACTACCAGGGTCCCGTGATCCAGGGACAACTTCCCTGAGAGAACACACAGCATGCCTCAGGCTGTTGTAACATCACACTGGCCTTTGCTGCTACAGGTTCACCCCACATTCCGTACCCCTCCCTTCCCCCAGCCTGAGTGAGCCAGAGCCCTCTAATCAGCCGCTCCTTTAACCCCATCCTGTCTGGCTGGGGAACAGACACCCTCAGGCAACCTATATGCAGAGGCAGGGCCAAATCCAAAGCTGAACCCCAGGAGCTGTGAGAACAAAAAAGAGAAAGGGAAATTTCTTTGTGCAGCCTCAGGAGCAGCGGATTAAATCTCCACAGTCAACTTGATGTACTCTGCATCTGTAGAATACCGGAATAGACAATGAATCATTCCAAAATTGAGGCAGTGGACTTTGGGAGAAACTGTAGACTTGGGGTTTGCTTTCTGCATCTAATTTGTTTCTGGTTTTATGTTTGTCTTAGTCTAGTATTTAGAGCTTATTATCATTGGTAGGTTTGTTTATTGATTTGGTTGCTCTCTTCCTTTTCATATATTTTTTTCCCTTTTTCTCTTTTTCTGAGTGTGTATGTGTATGTTTCTTTGTGTGATTTTGTCTGTATAGGTATGCTTTTGCCATTTGTCCTAGGGTTCTGTCAGTTTTGTTTTTTCTTTTTTTTTGAACATACTTTTTAGCACTTGTTATCATTGGTGGATTTTTTTTTTTTTTTTTGGTTTGGTTGCTCTCTTCTTTCTTTCTCTCCTTTTTATTTTATTACTTTTTAATTTTATTATTTTTAATAATTTTTTCCATTTTAATTATTTTATGTATTTATTTTTTCTTTCTTTTTCTTTTCTCCTTTTTCTTCTGAGCTGTGTGGCTGACAGGGTTTTGGTGCTCTGGTCGGGTGTCAGGTCTGAGCCTCTGAGGTGCGAGAGCCAAGTTCAGGACATAGGTCCACCAAAGACCTCCTGGCCCCACGTAATATCAAACGGCGAAATCTCTCCGAGAGATCTCCATCTCAATGCTAAGGCCCAGCTCCACTCAATGACCAGCAAGCTACAGTGCTGAACACCCTATGCCAAACAACTAGCAAGACAGGAACACACCCCACCCATTAGCAGAGAGGCTGCCTAAAATCATAATAAGATCACAGACACCCCAAAACACACTGCCAGATGTGGTCCTGCCCACCAGAAAAACAAGATCCAGTGTCATCCACCAGAACACAGGCACCAGTCCCCTCCACCAGGAAGCCTACACAGCTCACTGAACCAACTTTGCCCTCTGGGAGCACACACCAAAAACAACGGGAACTACGAACCTGCAGCCTGTGAAAAGTACACCCCAAACACAGTAAGTTAAGCAAAATAAGAAGACAGAGAAGTACACAACAGATGAAGGAGCAAGGTAAAAACCCACAAGACCAAACAAATGAAGAGGAAATAGGCAGTCTACCTGAAAAAGAATTCAGAGTAATGATAGTAAAGATGATCCAGAAAGTTGGATATAGAATGGAAAAAATACAAGAAACTTTTAACAAGGACCTCAAAGAATTAAAGAGCAAACAAACAATGATGAACATAACAATAAATGAAATTAAAAATTCTCTAGAAGGAATCAATAGCAGAATAACTGAGGCAGAAGAACAGATAAGTGACCTGGAAGATAAAATAGTGGAAATAACTACCATAGAGCAGAATAAAGAAAAAAGAATGGAAAGAATTGAGGACAATCTCAAAGACCTCTGGGGCAATATTAAACACACCAACATCCAAATTATAGGGGTCCTAGAAGAAGATGAGAAAAAAAAGGGACTGAGAAAATATTTGAAGAGACTATAGTTGAAAATTTCCATACTATGGGTAAGGAAATAGTTAAGTCCAGGAAGCACAGAGAGGCCCATACAGGATAAATCCAAGGAGAAACATGCCAAGACACATATTAATCAAACTATCAGAAATTAAATACAAAGAAAAAAATATTAAAAGCAGCAAGGGAAAAGCAACAATTAACATACAAGGGAATCCCCATAAGGTTAACAGCTGATCTTTCAGCAGAAACTATACAGGCCAGAAGGGAGTGGCAGGACATAATTAAAGTGATGAAAGGGAAAAACCTACAACCAAGATTACTCTACCCAGCAAGGATCTCATTCAGATTCAATGGAGAAATTAAAACCTTTACAGACAAGCAAAAGCTAAGAGAATTCAGCACCACCAAACCAGCTCTACAACAAATGCTAAAGGAACTTCTCTAGGCAAGAAACACAAGAGAAGGAAAAGACCTACAATAACAAACCCAAAACAATTAAGAAAATGGGAATAGGAACATACATATCAATAACTACCTTAAATGTAAATAGATTAAATGTTCCAACCAAAAGACGTAGACTGGCTAAATGGATACAAAAACAAGACTTGTATATATGCTGTCTACAAGAGACCCCCTTCAGACCTAGGGACACATAGAGGCTGAAAGTGAGGGGATGGAAAAAGATATTCCATGCAAATGGAAATCAAAAGAAAGCAGGAGTAGCAATTCTCACATCAGACAAAATAGACTTTAAAATAAAGACTATTAGAAGAGACAAAGAAGGACACTACAGAATGATCAAGGGATCGATCCAAGAAGAAGATATAACAATTGTAAATATTTATGCACACAACATAGGAGCACCTCAATATATAAGGCAAATATTAACAGCCATAAAAGGGGAAATCGACAGTGACACATTCATAGTAGGGGACTTTAACACCCACTTTCACCAATGGACAGATCATCCAAAATGAAAATAAATAAGGAAACACAAGCTTTAAATGATACATTAAAAAAGATGGACTTAATTGATATTTATAGGACATTCCATCCAAAAACAACAGATTGCACTTTCTTCTCAAGTGCTCATGGAACATTCTCCAGGATAGATCATATCTTGGGTCACAAATCAAGCCTTAGTAAATTTAAGAAAATTGAAAACATATCAAATATATTCCTGAGCACAACGCTATGAGACTAGATGTCAATTACAGGAAAAAATTTGTAAAAAATACAAATACATGGAAGCTAAACAATACACTACTAAATAACCAAGAGATCACTGAAGAAATCGAAGAGGAAATCAAAAAATACCTAGAAAAAAATGGAAACACAACAACACAAAACTTATGGGATGCAGCAAAAGCAGTTCTAAGAGGGAAGTTTATGGCAATACAATCCTACCTCAAGAAACAAGAAACATCTCAAATAAACAACCTAAACTTACACCTAAAGCAATTAGAGAAAGAAGAACAAAAAAACCCCAAAGGTAGCAGAACGAAAGAATCATAAAGATCGCATCAGAAATAAAAAGAAATGAAGGAAACAATAGCAAAGATCAATAATACTAAAAGCCGGTTCTTTGAGAAGATAAACGAAATTGATAAACCATTAGCCAGCCTCGTCAAGAAAAAGAGGGAGAAGACTCAAATCAATAGAATTAAAAATGAAAAAGGAGAAGTAACAACTGACACTGCAGAAATACGAAGGATCATGAGCGATTACTGCAAGCAACTATATGCCAATAAAATGGACAACCTGGAAGAAATGGACAAATTCTTAGAAAAGCACAACCTCTGAGACTGAACCTAAAAGAAATAGGAAATATAAACAGACAAATCACAAGCACTGAAATTGTAACTGTGATTAAAAATCTTCCAACAAACAAAAGCCCAGGACCAGGTGGCTTCACAGGCGAATTCTATCAAACATTTAGAGAAGAGCTAGCACCTATCCTTCTCAAACTCTTCCAAAATATAGCAGAGGGAGGAACACTCCCAAACTCATTCTACGAGGCCACCATCACCCTGATACCAAACCAGACAAAGATGTCACAAAGAAAGAAAACTACAGGCCAATATCACTGATGAACACAGATGCAAAAATCCTCAAGAAAATACTAGCAAACAGAATCCAATAGCACATTAAAAGGATCATACACCATGATCAAGTGGGGTTTATCCCAGGAATGCAAGGATTCTTCAATATTCGCAAATCAATCAATGTGATTCACCACATTAACAAACTGAAGGAGAAAAACCATATGATCATCTCAATAGATGCAGAAAAAGCTTTTGACAAAGTTCAACACCCATTTATGATAAAAACCCTCCAGAAAGTAGGCATAGAGGAGATTTACCTCAACATAATCAAGGCCATATATGACAAACCCATAGCCAACATCATTCTCAGTGGTGAAGAACTGAAACCATTTCCACTAAAATCAGGAATAAGACAAGGTTGCCCACTCTCACCACTCTTATTCAACATAGTTTTGGAAGTTTTAGCCACAGCAATCAGAGAAGGAAAAGGAATAAAAGGAATCCAAATCGGAAAAGAAGAAGTAAAGCTGTCACTGTTTGCAGATGACATGACACTATACATAGAGAATCCTAAAGATGCTGTCAGAAAACTACTAGAGCTAATCAATGAATTTGGTAAACTTGCAGGATACAAAATTCACAGAAATCTCTTGCATTCCTATACACTAATGATGAAAAATCTGAAAGAGAAATTAAGGAAACACTCCCATTTACAATTGCAACAAAAAGAATAAAAGACCTAGGGGGCTTCCCTGGTGGCGCAGTGCTTGAGAGTCTTCCTGCCGATGCAAGGGACACGGGTTTGTGCCCCAGTCCGGGAAGATCCCACATGCCGTGGAGCAGCTAGGCCTGTGAGCCACGGCCACTGGGCCTGCACATCCGGAGCCTGTGCTCCTCAATGGGAGAGGCCAGAACAGTGAGAGGCCTGTGTACCGAAAAAAAAAAAAAACAAAAACAAAAACAAAAAAAAACACCTAGGAATAAACCTACCTAAGGAGACAGAAGACCTCTATGCAGAAAACTATAAGACACTGATGAAAGAAATTAAAGATGATACAAATAGATGGAGAGATATACCATGTCCTTGGATTGGAAGAATCCACATTGTGAAAATGACTATACTACCCAAAGCATTCTACAGATTCAATACAATCCCTCTCAAACTACCAATAGCATTTTTCACACAACTAGAACAAAAAAATTTCACAATTTGTATGGAAACACAAAAGACCCCATATAGCCAAAGCAATCTTTAGAAACAGAAATGGAGCTGGAGGGGTCAAACTCCCTGACTTCACACTATACTACAAAGCTACAGTAATCAAGAGAGTATGGTAGTGGCACAAAAACAGAAATATAGATCAATGGAACAGGATAGAAAGCCCAGAGATAAACCCGCATACATATGTCACCTTATCTTTGATAAAGGAGGCAAGAATATACAGTGGAGAAAAGACAGCCTCTTCAGTAAGTGGTGCTGGGAATACTGGACAACTACATGTAAAAGAATGAAATTAGAACACTCCCTAACAACATACACAAAAATAAACTGAAAATGGATTAAAGACCTAAATGTATGGCCAGACACTATAAAACTTTTAGAGTAAAACATAGGCAGAACTCTCCTTGACATAAATCACAGCAAGATCCTTTTTGACCCACCTCCTAGAGAAATGGAAATAAAAATAAACAAATGGGACCTAATGAAACTTAAAAGCTTTTGCACAGCAAAGGAAAACATAAACAAGATGAAAAGACAACCCTCAGAGTGGGAGAAAATATTTGCACACGAAGCAGCTGACAAAGGATTAATCTCCAAAATATACAAGCAGCTTATGCAGTTCAATATCAAAAAAACAAACAACCCAATCAAAAACTGGACAGAAAACCTAAATAGACATTTCTCCAAAGAAGATATACAGATTGGCAAGAAACACATGAAAGGATGCTCAACATCACTAATCATTAGAGAAATGAAAATCAAAACTACAATGAGGTATCACCTCACACGGGTCAGAATGGCCATCATCAAAAAAAATCTACAAACAATAAATCCTGGAGAGGGTGTGGAGAAAAGGGAACCCTGTTGCACTGTTGGTGGAAATGTAAATTGATACAGCCACTATGGAGAACAGTATAGAGGTTCCTCAAAAAACTAAAAATAGAACTACCATATGACCCAGCAATCCCACTACTCAGTATATATGCTGAGAAAACCATTATTCAAAAAGAGTCATGTACCACAATGTTCATTACAGCTCTATTTACAATAGCCAGGACATGGAAGCAACCTAAGTGTCCATCAACAGATGAATGGATAAGGAATATGAGGCACATATATACAATGGAATATTACTCAGCCATAAAAAGAAACGAAATTGAGTTATTTGTAGTGAGATGGATAGACCTAGAGACTGTCATACATAGTGAAGTAAGTCACAAAGAGAAAAACTAATACCATATGCTAACAGATATATAATGAATGTAAAAAAAATAATAATGGTTCTGAAGAACCTAGGGGCAGGACAGAAGTAAAGATGCAGACATAGAGAATGGACTTGAGGACAAGGGGAGGGGGAAGGGTAAGCTGGGACGAAGTGAGAGAGTGGCATGGACATATATACACTACCAGATGTAAAATAGATAGCTAGTGGGAAGCAGCTGTATAACACAGGGAGATCAGTTTGGTGCTTTGTGACCACCTAGAGGGGTGGGATAGGGAGGGCAGGAGGGAGACGCAAGAGAGGAGATATGGGGATATATGTATAGCTGATTCACTTTGTTATAAAGCAGAAACTAACACACCATTGTAAAGCAATTACATTCCAATAAAAGTGTTAAAAAAATAAAAAAAATAACCATATGAGAACACTCAAAATTAAATAAATCATATTGGAATGATACTGTTAAGTAACGAAAAAAAACCCCCAAGATCTAGGCATTAGGTATGATCATTGTTACTGGGGTGTTGTTGCCTCTAGGGCCTTTCAGCTGACAAAGGAAAGACATATATGTTTGAATAATATAAGTATTCTGTAAATGTCAGTGGGTCAAGTTAATGATTCATGCTCTTTAAACCTTCTGTATCCTTCCTAAGTTTGTATAGTTCTGTCCATTATTGCTAAAGGAGTATCGAAACCTCCTATATTGAAACTGACTGTAGTTAATGGATTTGTCTATTTCTTTAGTTTTCATGAATTTTGATGTCATATAGTTAGAACCGTTTCTATTAGGAAGATAAACATTAAGGATAATTACATCTTATTGATAACATCATGAAGGTCATCCTATTTTTTCCTGATAGAAAACCTACATTCTCTAAAATTAATATTGCCAGTACAAACTTTCTTTAGAACAGAGCTAGCATAAAATTTTCTTTCATCCTTTAAATTTTTAACCTATTTGTGTCTTAATATTTAAAGTAAGCCCCCTATAGTTTGGTCTTACTCTTTTATCCAATCTTAAAATCTTTTCCTTTTGTTTGGGGTGTTTAAAACTATTTATATTTAATATGATTATTGCTATGATGCATTCAAATCTATCATTCTTCTCTTTGGTTTATATTTGTCCTCTCTGTTCTTTGTTCCCTTTTTCATCTTTTATTCCGCCTCTTTCTGTATTGAGTACTTTTTAAGGTTTTATTTCATCCCCTTCACAGGTTTAATGGCTATACTGTATTTTTTTAGTTTCTTTTATGATTTATAGAATATATAATTAACTTATAGCATTTAAGCAATTTGCTTATGATATTCCTTTTTATAGTCTTCGTCATGTTTCTTCTACTTGGGGTTGGTTGAGCTACTTCAATCTATAAATTTATTATTTCCAACAAATTTGGGAATTGTAGTTGCTTTTTCTTTCAATATTTTTTTCTGTGCCTGTCCTTCTCTGGGATTGACAAGTACAGCTATATTAGGGTGCATCAAGATATCTTATTATTTCCTAATGCTCTGACAATTTTTTAGTCTTTTCTTCTCTCTTTCATTTTAGATTATATTTATTGTTATGTCCTCAATTTTACTAATCTTGCACAGTGTTTCTTCTGCTGTGTATCATATCCATTGAATTTTTTATCTCCATTATAATTTTATTGCTATCTTTTTAATATCTGCCATAGAATACATTTATTATACCCATTTTAATTGTTATTCATTTATTTCTTTACAACTATTTTAATATTCTCATCTACTAATTTTATCATCTGTGTCATTTCCTTATTGGTTTTGACTGACTGATATTCCTCCTTTCATCAGTTCTGTTTTTGTGCTTCTATACATTCCTGGTATTCTTTGATTAGATGCTAGATATTATGAAATTACTTTGTTGGTATCTGTTTATCTTCTTATTACTGTAACTGTTAATGAGCTTTGCTCTGGGAGGCAGTTAATTGTAAACAATGTTATTTTTTAAAGGCTTGTTTTAAATTGTTAGGTGGTACCAGAGCAACCTCTAGTCTACTACTTTGGGTCAAAGACTACTTTGACCCTGTAACTGAGACCGCATACTTCCAAATACTCTTCCCAGTAGCCCATGTATTATGAGGTTTCTTTACTTTGGCAGTTGAAGTGAGCTATAACCAGTCCTGTGTAAGCTGCGTATATTGTTTGCTTTGTTCCATTTCTGTCATTCCTTTTCTAACTTCAAATAGTTGTCTCACATACATGTATTTATCTGTATTTAGGTGATAGCTTAAGATGAATTCTCTGAAGATTTCTGAGGCCATCACTCTAAGCTGCTTACTTTTTTCAAGTACACTGCCCTGTGAATTCAAACCACTTTGGTCTTCCTAAATCCTCAACTCTGTCTTCTTAATTTAGGAGGCCCAGCAAGTTCTGGGCTTTTTCTCATTTCATCATTACCTGGAAACTGTCTACAGATTATAAGCTGAGGCAAATGTTGGGCTCATCAGGTTTGTTTCCCCCCGCCTCAGAGATCAGTGCCCTTCACTACTTGATATTCAGTGTCTGAACAACCATTGTTTATATATTGTTTTTATTTATTTAAGAGAGTAGTATGAAATCTGATCTCCTTTGCCCCAACTTGTCTAGATGTGAAAGTAGGCATTCTTTTGTTTTGTTTTGATAATATGAGAAATTAGCCTGTTGTGTCAAGCTAGTAAAATTTTGAAATATCTTTATTATAACAGCTAATACTAACTGAACTTAAACATAATACCTAATCTATATGACAGGAAGTTCTTAGAATGTGTCTTGGCATATATGAACCATCATTAGGTCTCAATGAGATCTAATTCAGCAGCCATGCCTTAAATAATTTGTATATTTTTGAAACGTTTGTTTAGAACATTTGCTTAAATATTTATTCTTTTATTCTCTCTTGAGTGAAATTGAACTAACACTTATTAAAGGAAAACGTTGGAACTCTCTTGATTTCCTATATCCAAACAGACTTAATTTCCAATTCCCAGAACTCTGCTCTCTTGGTTGTAAATGTCATCAGATCAAGATGATTCCATAATATTACAAAACAAAATTGCAATTGAGAGTCCAAATTAACTGTTTGGTTGACAGAACAAGAATAAAGGCATTTTTAAAGGGACAAGGATTATACAATAATGTATTGTTATACTATAACAATATACACAATATAAAAACATAATATGTTATTAATAGATACAGCAGAAAGTTAAAGAGATTTTCTGTCATCTTTCCTGGATGGAAAGATTTGAGGAAAATTTTATGTATTTTTTTATGCCTGCTAAATTTTGAACATTATTTTCCTCTATTATAAAGTTTGTTACTTTAAAGCAGTTGCATATACAAGTGTATGGACTGGATTTTTACTGCGACCATGTGTTCAGCAGAATTTGTGGATAAAAATAAAATGGAGTCAGTATACTTACTGCATGCATATTTCCCCTACATCCACTTTTGAAAACTCAGCCCATTGGTCATGTAACAGTTCAAGGGGCATCAAAAGCAGTTTCAAGTCCAGAACTGTTGATTTTGAAAAGTAAAAAGGAATGAGGAGAATCAAAGGTACTAAGCTAGCCAGAACAACAGATGGTTATAAGGAAACAGACGCAAAAGACTTGCTTCCTCATCTGATTTTCACCCAAGACTTTAGAACAAGAAAACTGGGTTATATTGCAAGATTCATGCTAAAAATAGGTCCTGCATGAGAATTTCCATTGCTGGTATATTACTAGAGAAACTAGCTTTGGCAGCACTGGGGAAACAAGAGACTCCATGTTTCCTCAGGGCCTATATAGCAGGATTGCTTTTCTCTATAGTCTGTTGAGCAGCCAACATGACTCCAATGAATTCTGGACTTACTCCCTGAAAGAATGCCAAGTACGTTAAATAAGCTTCACATTGGGAGCATCTAAGATCTAGTGATCATAACATCATTAGATGTAAAATGCTCATGAGGCCAAGTTCTAAAGGAAACAACAGAAAATCATCAGACTTTTAAAAATGCCACCTGTGAGAGAGGACAAAGTGATTTAAAGAATGCTTATAAGAAGCATGATGTATGCAGGATTCATCACGAGAGAAAACAAAATAGGAAAAAACTTATCAAGCAACTAACAGGGAAAGAAGAAAGAATATGATTTAATGTATTCTATTAAAATCTATCTGTATTAAAAAAAAAAAAAGGTCCAGTGAGGTTTTAGGGACCACGTAAAAATTAGAGAGGTGTTGAAATCTACAAAGAATAACAAGGAAGTTAGGTAAGCAGCTGTCTCATTGAAGTCAAAAAGATTAGCTAATATCCTCCAGTTAAGAACTTAAAAGTGTGGCTTAAACTCTCCCTCTATTACTTCTTTTCTGATTGGATTTTAGGAAAATGTGTTTTTGTGGATAAAGTCTGATCTGGATCAGCCCAGGTGGTGGCCCATATCCTATAACTTAAGAATGATTGGATTAACCTCATTTCCTACAACCCCAAAAACGGACAAATCTCATGAGACTCAGTTGTAAGCCTCCTTTTAAAAATGTTAACATAACTTTTAGTTCCACCTCCCTTCATTTGTAATTAAGATGAATAGATTCATATTTAGATAGTTTTTCCTCATTGCTAAAGGAAATCAGTTTTCTAAAGTAAAGCAAAAGGTGTTTTAATGAAGTTGAAGTACAAACAAATCAACTGTTTTTTAAGTATATACATAAAGACCAAAAAGAATAAATCTTTGCTGGGGAAAAGCAGTGGAGGCTATCAGCCAAACAAACCACAAACAAAAAACAAAACTTAAAAAACAAGAACATGCAGCCAAGGCATATTTGGTCCCTGAGTGATTAAAGGAAGACACATGAAGGTAGTGGTTGGGTGCAGCGGTGGGGCGTGTTTATTGGAAGAAAGGAGTTCAGGAAAGAACATAAGGAAGAGAATTCTTATTTATCTCACTCTCTCCTAGTAAAATCATTTGCTGTTTCCCTCTGTAGATGCTAAAGAAATGGGGAGGTGGTATGGAGATTTAGAGCTTTGCTATTCAAATGTAGTCTGAGAACTAGCAGCATGGATATCACTTGAGAGGTTGATAGAAACAGAGAATTCATGACATATTCTAGACCTACCAAGTCATAAAATCAGTAAGATCCCTTAGTAACTTGTGGGCATATTTAAGTTAGAGAAGCGCTAACTAATTTCAAGCATAGGCTCTGCTGTCAGAAAAACCTGGGTTTGAATTCCTGTTCTACAACTTATTATGTAACCTTGGACGAGGTATATAACTTTTCTGATAATTTGTTTCTGCAAGAAAAATGGGGATAATAATAGCACCTAACTCATGAATGTGTTAGTTTAAATGAAATATCATGTGAAAAGTACCACAATGCCTGGCATATCAAACAAACTCTATACAAGCTGGGTAGCAGGACACCTGACTTGGATGAAATGATCAGAACAAGGTTAGAAAATACATGAGATAAAATTCACTCTCTGTTTTGCTGTGTTACATTTACTGGTCTTATATCTGGTGTTGACATGAACCCTTCAGTGGTAACTAGTTCATGCTATGTTCAGGGTCTGGCTATAAAGCAAGAGTAATTCATTTAAAACAAAAGTAATGTTTGGCCATTCGATCATCCAAGTCAGATCAGCTGCTCAATATAATGAAATAATTGGGCAGATATTGGTCATTAAAATAACAGAAAAAATTAATAATAAAGAGAGCTGATGATGTCAACAGCTGTTATAGCCTTGCTTAAATGAAAAAGTTGAGTAAAAAAGTAGAAAGTAATAGCATGGTTGTTAGGGAGCCTGTCTAAAAGCAGTAAAGGCTGTTGCTATTCTGAATCTCTGATAATATTATACCTCCAGCTACTTCAGTCTTTGCATTTGCAAATTCTATAACATAATTTTGGTACTTCCTTTGAAAGTATAGGAGAAAACTCTGTTTCATTGGTCCATAGCTTTAAGATTCTTCGATTACTGTAGGTTCCAGCCAAAGTTACAGTTGCTACTGAATCTTGGCCAGTCCTTGCTAGCCATAGAAAGTTTTAGAGGGTAGCATATACCTGCATTTATATATCCATGCCCAAAGAACCATCTCCATCAAAGTAGGTAATCCCTTTTAACTGACTTTGAAGCATCTCTTGGGTCTCCATTTTCTTCATTTGGAAAATGAAGGTTGATAATTTCACCACAGAGAATTTTTATGGGTCTAAAATAAATGAAATGTAAAACTACCTAAGTGTTTCTTAAGGTAGGAATCCAATAAGTGTTAGTTTTCCTCCACTCTCAGCAAAGCAGATTGTTTCATATAGATATGCTATATAATATACACTGTATTTTAAACTGGAAATATTGAGCAAAATATACAGTGCAAGTTTTATGACATACCCATGTAAGACAGGTAGCACTTTAACACATCTGTTTCTGCTTTAATTCCTAAATACGCATGTTATTCCATCTCATAAGTGAACACTGATGACCAAAAACCTCCTAGCACAATTTGTAAACTAAATTAACAAATTAATTTACTAATTTTAAACTGAATTTCAAAAAAAAATCCCTTCGGTTTCTCCTACCCATGGATGATGATGTGAGTCATTGACAGAACTACTAACCTCTTTCTGCCTATTCTAGCTAGGCAGAGTTTTTGGCTATCTTCAAAAATTAGAGTGCTTAAGAGCAAACAGAAAATTCAGGGAGACTTATTTCACACAAAGATGGTGAACATATAGAATAAATTGCTAACTTAGACCAGCAGAGCAGATAATATAATTTAGTTTAGCAGTAAAATATTTATTTCTAAAGGAAGGTGAAGATGGCAGTAAGGAACTAGAGAGAATTGATGCCAGTGGGTTGGAGGATGTCAGATAAACCCAGATGAAAAAGGTTCTTTAATGCTCACATGGCCTCTCCCCCACCTCTGGCTTGGTATTCTTTATGTCCTTAGGATCTTCTAATTTTGTGGAAACGAATGTAACTGTGACTAGCTTAGCAAAAATTGCTGCTGTATACCATAATGCACGCTATAAACCATGAGGGGATCTTAAAGTGCATAATCGGGCTGCATATGGCACTGTTAATTTCTATTACTGACTCTAAAACCATGAGGGAGTTAGTGCTTGCCTCACTGCCTCACTGTTCTACAAGAATGATTCTGATAGTTTCCCTTTGCTCAGCTTTTCTGCAAAGTGTTTGTCTTTTAGAAAGGCCAAAACGAACTTATCGGCTTTTTAAAAAATCTGTGCAAAACTGCCAAGCTGCTCTGGGCCCTGCCCCCTGCAGTCCCCAGTTTGCTAGTCTTCTTTAAGAAGGTACAGGTATCTGTTCACTCAGAAAGAAATAAGCCTTCTTCTAGGCTTTGGGTATTTATGAAAACACCAACTATCTCCTTCATACCAAATGTAGAGCATAATATGAAATTCTATCCATGAAGATTCTTTTGAGGATGGCAAAGTTAAATAAGAAGGTAAATATTAGAAAAAAAAATATATATATATATACACATATAAAAACAAATTTTGCTGTGTTATGCCATATGATTCTGTATTCTTTAATGGAACTTTGATTGAAATTATGTCTGTCATCTGGTTTCACCCAATAATTTATAAATAATAATTCATTTATAAATAATTTATAAATTTTTAAATTTTGGGTTTCTGTGGGTTTGAAACCTCCAAATGCTTGTCAGATTCAAGAAACCAACCTTCTAGCCAACCTCTCAAATGAATCATTGACAGCACATAGGCTTTGGAATAGGTAAACCTGGCTTAGGTTCTTAAATATATCACATAATAAGTATATAATATAGAGCCCCCCTAATCTTTCTATATCTTTGTCCTACTATCTAAAATATCTAATTATGGGTTAAAGGGGATTAAACAAAAGAATGATTGTATAGTGCTTAGCATAAGGTAAAATGTGCAGTAAATCCACAATGATTTTGACTGTGTCTCCTTTTGCATTTTTCTTTCACAAGAAAGTGACTGTCACTTCCAAGCAGTTTTAGGCAACCTACAAAAGTTGGTTTGCCCCCAAACCAGTCAGTATTTTAAGACTGAATCTCCTTATATTGTAGGCTCAGTAGAGCTAAAGTATTTTCAGTACGGCTTCATTAATTACCAACACAATATCATTAGTTAAGTACCTCAATCTTTGTGATTTAATCTTTTATGATATATGATTAGATGATACTAGTTAAGATTATTAGTACAACTTTTTAAGTTATTCTGTTTTCCCATAAAATAATGTTGCATAGATTTATAATATGCCTCTTTTCTCTGTTTTTCATTCTTAAATTCAAATGGTTATATTAAGAAACCACTGCTCTTCCTCAGATTGCTTACAAAAGTACAAATGTATAGTCATAGCGGCGATATGCCTCAATAATGAAAATGACAATGTAGATCTCTGTTTGTCTACCTGGAAAGTTCAGATATTTTAATGTGAAAAATAAGCATTAAGATAATGCTCACAGTAGAATCATGTTAAGGGCACATAGATATACAGATTGATATCTTTAGCTGGCTAGCTAGTTAACTAGCTGTGTTCTTATGTATAAATGGAAGGTTAATGAATGTACGAGGGGTTGGTGCAGTTGTTGGGGGAGGGGAGTAGCATTAACCAATAAGCTTAATTTATGATACACATACAGGGGTGAAAGATAGGACATTGGGTCTTTGGAGGTGGAGTTAGGGTGTTGTAACTTAAGCACACACCCCCTGCCCTTCCCCTACACATACATAGTGCTGTAAGGGAGCATGCAGACATTGATGAAAGGACAGAGGAGGAGAAAAAATAAATACATAAATGACTGCAGTTTCTGAACTTGTAGTTGACTAGTATGATAAAGGCTAGGAAGCAAGCAACAAGGATACCTGGGGCCTTATGCATTGCTTGGCTAGAATGTCAACTCCAGACTGCTTACAGACAACTAGCACATCACTGTGAGCCTCCGCATGCTACTAGTGGGAGCAAACACAGAGCAACTCACCTGGTGTATGTGGGAGCGAAGCCCTCTCAAAAGGAGGCTCAGGTAGCAAAAGGGGCAATTCTACCTCTGTCACCCAGGATTCGAGACAAGTGTGAGCTCCTCGGAGGCTGGGAATTTTCAGTAACAAACCCATCTGTTAAAGGTCCATAGGACTGTTGGGTACATCTGGCCACTGGCTCAAGAATGAAAATTGGTTTTGCCCAAAAAGGCAAAGATCACCTCTAACAGGAAGGTAATTTGCAGGTCTGAAAATCACATCTACCTCAAGTTTGAGTCTGGCACTTCTCAACTCAGAAGGCGAGTAAGTAGGGAAGCCGAAGAGAGCAGTTAGGAAATGGGCTTCCTGACAGGTGTCCCTGCTCTTGTGGAGCAAAACTTTCTTTATGGATAAGAGTTTAGGGTATGCAAAACCAAGGGAGCTGAAGAGTGTCAATTATTAAGATTTTGAATGTGAAACAGATGTTAGAGGAGTTATATTTTAAGAATTTACTATGTGTTAGGCAAAATTCAAATTCCCTTGTATGTATCTATACATGTAATCCTTATACCACCCTACAAAGTAGTTATGACCATGATTCCCATTTTACAAATAATGGCCAACTATGGTGAGGTAAGGTGATTTGTCCAAGGTCACATAAACAGAGTTAGGAATAAGATTCAAAGTGTAGATCCTCACTGAACTTTATTGAACAACAAAATGAAAAGAAAAGAGAAGACTGGTACTTAGTTAAGGTTTTAAACGTTTTAAATGCATGTGTTCAACTTACCTATAATAAGCAAACCTATCATTTAACTGTCATAATTTTTCTTTGATTGTCCCATTGTATTTAAGAATATTTAAGGTAAATTTAGTGTTAATGTATTTCAGAGGTTAAATGTACACACAATATTTCCACTTACAAAATGGTAAGCAGATTCTTTTAGAAACATATTCTTCAAACAGAGAGGATGTAGTGGATGTAGCTCTATAAATTGACCAATGTTCAAAATATTTTTCACAGCCTGCTACTTAAATTGTACCCCTACCTTGTCCTTCACGATGTCTAGATTGGGTTTTACCAGCACCACAGTCCAGCTCTGCCTTCCCCCAAGATTGGGTGTAGAATGAAGAGTCCAGAAGTGTTGTCTCTCACTGTGTGCCTTTAAGCCATTACAGTGCACTCACAGCCCAAGAAAACCCCGAGGTTTCTGTCTCATCTTCTCAAGAAAGTCCTACAAACTTTACCTTTCAACTTAATCACTTCACTCAGGAGCATCCCATGATTTGAGGAACATGGCTTTGCATTTTGGCTTTTCCTTTTCAAGGTCTCCTTAGGAGACCTAGTTTCATTCTTTCTAAGCCCGAACCATAATGCCACCTTGCCAGGAGCTTCTCTTACATTCAGATCAATCTTTCCATCGTAATACCTGCAATATAATCTCTGCACATGGAATTTCCCAGTGTTCCCAAATACTCCATATTTTCCTCCCTCCCTCCCTTCCTCCCTTCCCTCCCTCCTTCTTTCCTTCCTTCCTTCCTTCCTTCCTCTCCCTGTCTCCCTTTCTCCTCTTCCCTCTTTCTTTCATTAACATATAACATTCTTTGTTACAGTTACCAATTCTTCTGCTAAGAATTTCTTACCATACTTCTCTGCCTAGAAAACTTACATACATTTTTGTATCTCAGTTGATCGCTGAAGCTGATTTCCATCTCTTCAATATTTTCATTTCCAAATAATAATTACATTACATATTTTTGGTATGTCCTACCTCCATTACATAAATTCCCCTTGCTCTTAATCTATGGAAAGTGAGATTTCATATCTTATGCATTTTCATATTCAACAAACTGGCTAGAAAAGAATGTGATACATAGTAACTATTTAATTTCTTTCTTAATGAATAAATGAATGTCAATCAATCATGAAGAATTATGATTATTGGCATCATCCAAAATTCTGGCCCAAACATAATACTTTTTTTTATCCAAATAACACGAATCTCTATTCTCAATTATATTGACTTAAATATTCACATCACATAGCTCCAGAGAAGGACTCATATTTACAATCCAGAGTATTCAGAGTGCATTGATATATGCTTAAGGATACACAAAAATGAGAATGTGACCTGAAAAATGAAAACAGAATACTCCCCACCAAGTGTCCATTATGCAAGACATTATGAATGAGAACTCTAGAGGAGTAACATATTTCCCACAAAAATGATAAAGTATTATGGTTGACTCTGATCCCCAAATGAGATATATGGAGTTTACTATTGAAAATTATAACTTTTAATTTCACAATTATATGTGTAGCAGTTATGTTATGAAAGTCATATGGTCCCTTTGTACACATAACACTTGAAGAGTAATTTATATTTTTGAGTGTTTTTCATAGATGGTTCTTAAATAAGATGGTCTTTCTGAGGAAGATAAACAGAAACCAACTACCATCCTAATCACTATAATAACGAGTACAGAATTCATGCTGGCCAGAGTTTTTAACAGCACCCCGAAATCCATAGGTTTCTGAAATGTTTGCTTCTGACAGGAATGGAAGCATATTAAATCACTACACTCAATAATTTATTAGGGCCATATGATCTTCACCATTTTGCATGTGGAAAAAGCAAAAGGCACTGACAAGATGGAGAGCTGGCTTAGGCATCTGGCTCCCTTCCTGGAAGTAGAAACTAGAGAAGCTATAAATGCAAGCATGAAGCATGCATTTGAGAAAGGGACACAAAAAATAAAAAGCCACTGGGAAGATCAATGACTGTTAGGAGGTGATATCGGTGGCGCTCTGGTTGTAAGACAGGCAGAGAATGTCGTAGTCTGCTCACGTTGCCATAGCAGAATACCTCAGACTGGGTAGTTTAAATAACAGACATTTATTTCTCCCAGTTCCAAAGGCCAGGAAGTCCAATATCAAGGTGCCAGTCAATTCAGTTTCTGGTGAGAGTCTCTTCCGGGTTTCCAGACAGCTGCCTTTGATGCTGTGTATTCACATGACCTCCTTTGCATGTGCAAAGAGAGAAAGACATCAAGCTCTCTGGACTCTCTTCTTATAAGGAAACTAATCAAATCAGATCTGGGCCCTACCTTTATGACCTTATTTAACCTTAAATACTTTGGGAAAGGCCCTAACTTTAAATATATTGTCACATCTGTAGGTAGGGCTTCAACATTTAAATTTTGTTCAACTGGAAGATACAAACATTAACTCTATAACAGGGAAAAACTTATAAATTCTTTTCCTGTATCTCCCCTTATTGGCTTGGAAAAATTGAAGCTGGATTTTAGCTGGATCTGAGTCACTTGCAGTTGAGATAAAAATACCTTAACTGATCCATTGAATAATTCTGATTCTTGTAAATTCAAATTATTACAGTTACCCTGAATCCCGTCTCTTTGATCATTTCACCCTCTTCTGCCCTATGCATTAAACAGTTACATATCCTAAAAAGGTGTAAAAGGTTTTTTATAGAGAATGTATAGAAAATCATATCTACAAAAAGTTACATGAGAATATGACACTCAAAGCCTCACTGTGTGTTTTTTTTCTCTTTAGCAATATTCATGCTTTAGTTTTAAATTAATCAAATGTTTCTTCTAACATCCCCTGTGAATACAAAAGTACTGGAAAAAGAGAAAGAAAAAGTACACGATAATGTCTTTCTATGAGACATATTTATTAGTTAAATTGCTTAGCCTATGTATACTCTTTCTGGTGTACCACCCAAGAAAAGTAAAATGTCTCTGAGCATCAGAGGTCTACCTTAAGTCCATTTCCTCCTTGAGCCAATCTGCTATTTAAATTCCTTCTGCTTTCTCCATTTTTCTTTCAGAGTATGATATTTTTTCCTGTCATGTTGCTATTTGTTGTTCATAAATTCCAAGGCATAACCAGTGCATGCACATCACAATGTTTTTATGAGAAGAGGGGTTTGGTGCCAGTGCAAAGATTTATGACACCATATATTTTTTTTACTTGCTATTAGTCATACAGGCATTTTAATGTAGAGATTAATTTTTAATAACTCTTCTATTTGCATCTCTGGACTTATTGATTTGAAACATGGTGGTGATGGTGATCATGATATCTTTTTATAGTCAAAGGAACTTTAAATAAGCCTTTCTCATAAGACTACACATTTCTTATAGTCATATTCACTGAGCTGAAAAATGCTTTGTTGTTTGAAAATGATCCGAGTGGACATATTATTTGAATGATCAAAACTCTACTTAATTTTGAAGAGGCTGTATAATATATTCATTTGAAAATGGGAAGAAAGAAACTCATTCTGTCTTTTTTTGTACTTAAAAACATATGCAAAAAAATTGCAAAAGACTACAGCTTAGTAAGACCCAATTTATTTAAGAATGTGAAGATACCGTGGTGTACCTTCTTTCATTATACTCACTCAATCAAAAACTAACTCCTATTGTTTTTGAAAGTTACAGTAATAATATGTGGGTAAATAAAACAATCAAGACCCTACTAGCAATGTATTATTAAATTTACTTCTCAGTGGAATTCAAAAAGGAAAAGTTCTATTTAAATGGAGAAATAAATATGAAGCAATTAGAAACCAGCGTACACACACACAATTGTCATGAACACGTTTTAAAAAGCTCTGAATGTCGAAATATCTAACAACTGAGATTGATTAATGGTGCATTCATGGAATGACATATTATGTAGTTATTCCAATATAGACCAAAGGATAATATTAATGACACAAAAAAGTCCTAATATTTTAAGTTAAAAAGGATCCATGAGTAAAAAAAACTGTACTTGAAAGGAAGAATGTATATACGTGTGTGCAGAAAATGCTATCATAATCAATTATAGTATCTTAATAACTCATCACTTGGTGATGTGATTGCAAATTTTTTTATTTCACTTTTACTTATCCATATTTTCCATATGAATATTGGATAAATTACCTTAAAAGATATATACTTATAGACATCTTGACGGATATACAAGTAAGATACAATAAATCATTACACTTGAGGAGCATGAACAGAATAATGATCTATATGAACTTGCACAGAATTTGAGTAAACTCCTTCAAGAGGAGTCTTCCTTCTGTAGTATTGTTGTTTGGTTATTTGGACCAACCTTCATGCTCTATAAAGCATGGCAACTAGGAACACTTAACAAAATATAAACAAATCATCCTAAAAGCATAACATAGTTACTAGGTGCTATGAACTGCATTTTTGTCCCCCCAGAATTCATATGTTGAAGCCCTAGCCCTCAGTATGATGGTGTTTGGCGATGGGGCCTTTGGGAAGTGATTTGGTTTAGATGAGATCATCAGAGTGGAGCCTTCATAATGAGATTAGTGCCCTTATAAGAAGATACATGACAGAGCTAGCTCTCTGGTTTATGGGAAAAATGTATTTAAATTAATTAATATTTTCCAACCCTTTCTGGACAATTCATGCTTAAAAAGCCTCCCTAATAATAACAGTCTGTTTAAACCTTTTTAGAATATTCCCCTCAAATTAAGAAAGTAAGTGAACTTCATGATTAACATATTTTTGTGCAATTAAGGGGGTTTCCAATTCATTGCTTTGAAACATTTTAAATTATCTTCTAACCTAGTCATTAAGTGAAAGGTCATTAAAAATAATTTTTATGCCATACCGTGTCATGTAATTCAGTTTTCAAAAACTGAGCAAGTTAGCAATTATAAAAAAAAGTCTATCTCCATATGCTTTTTTTTTTTTTTTTTTTTTTTGTGGTATGCGGGCCTCTCACTGTTGTGGCCTCTCCCCTTGTGGAGCGCAGGCTCCGGACGCCCAGGCTCAGCGGCCATGGCTCACAGGCCCAGCCGCTCCGCCGCATGTGGGATCTTCCCAGACCGGGGCACGAACCCATGTCCCCTGCATCGGCAGGCGGACTCTCAACCACTGCGCCACCAGGGAAGCCCTCCATATGCCTTTTAATATTCCTATCTACTATTTTACAAAAACAAATACACTTACTGCTTTTATTAAAATGGGAAAGTGGGATAGAATTGATTCAAACCCTGTTTCATTCTACCAGTAATTAATATTCATGAACTGATAAATAATGAAGATACACAAAGTTCAATACATGTCATCAAAAAATCATTTCCCCCAAATTACCTTTTTATATATATTATTTATGTGTCAAAATATGTAACATATTTATATTCTTTGGATTCATTGACTATGCTTTGTAAATGAAATGGTAATTTAAGTTACAAAAATTTTATTTTAATATTATCTTACATCATAGATTTTTTTTTTTTTTTTGTGGTACACGGGCCTCTCACTGTTGCGGCCTCTCCTGTTGCAGAGCACAGGCTCCGGGCGCGCAGGCTCAGCGGCAATGGCTCATGGGCCCAGATGCTTCGCGGCACGTGGGATCTTCCCGGACCGGGGCACGAGCCCGTGTCCCCTGCATCGGCAGGCGGACTCTCAACCACTGCGCCACTAGGGAAGCCCCATAGAAAATTTTTTAAAATGACTGTCCATATTATTGTTTCAGAGAATTAGGATCAGATGACAGATACTGTGACAGAGCCTTTAATGGATTTTATCAGTGGAATCAGTGTTTCTAACATACATGTGGGGAAAAAAAAATCTGTGTTAAGATTTGAAACTTTGTCTTGCTTTTGTAAACCTTCCCTCAAGAGCAATTCATTCTTTGACAATAAGCAACCCCATCACCAAATTTACAATAAATATAAATTGAGGACCACTAAAAGAGCCTCCCTAAACCAACATATTTCAATGCATGTGTGTTGAGGTGAGGGTGAGGGAATTTTTAAAAGGGAGTGCATGGATTCATGATAGGTGAGGGGTTTTTGTCTTTTTGAAAAATGGGAAAAAGAATGTTTCGAAAGGAAGAAGAGGGACCATTCTTACGCCAGTTATTGGACAAATGAAATTTAGAAAAGAACACTATGAAAGTTGAGGATTTGAAAATTGATTCCCTAAATATTCACATGGCGATATTCACATGGTACAGTACGCCAGGGTGAAGACTTGCTCTAAAGGTTAAGAAACACTCAGGGCTGTTTGTACCTGCAATTTATGTTAAGAGAGACTGATTAGCAGTCATACTTTAGGCCAATGTTTTTCAAATTATGGGTCTTTATTATGTCATTAAATTGGTTTGGTGAGTCTCATGATTATATTTTAATTAATTATGACAATTTAGAATAGAAAATATCAAAATACAGAGTTTATCATAGTAAGAGTAAGCATTGTTTTGGGATGTTACTGAATATATATATATATGTATGGGTGTGTACACAGGCACATACATATAGATGTGTATATTGGATTATGTTGTGAAATGTATTTCTTTCTATGTATAATATTAAAAACTATAAATGCTAGTGCCTGGTGCTGTAGGCAATAGAATATAGACTAATGTTCAGTTTTCATCATATGGCTATGGAATTCCTCTCAAAATACATTTCTTCTTTTTATCTCTCTCTCCCTCTCTCTTTATACGTCAAATGCCCCCAAACTGAAATTTAAATGACCTGACCTTAGAGCTAATATACAGAAAGGGTTATCAGAATCCCATTTCTCAAGGACCAGTCTACCTAGTTGATGCTTTTAAGATGATCCTAGTGGCAAGGAAAATGGATTGAGAAAATCAAATGAGGTTCTTGAGACAGGTCAAAATTTTACAAACAGCAGAGTAAGTTGAAGCAAACCTCATAACACAAGGTCACTTGGTTTTGTGTCGCATGCTATTTAAAAATCTCCGTATGTGTATGTTTGCAGGACTTTTCAGTGGTGATGACTGACAATGACTAATTTTCCTGCCTCTGTTTCCCAATTGCAGTACTCATGTAAACCAAAAAGAATTTTTTAAATTTAAATATACTGGATACTGGTGAAAAACTATAGAATCCCAGAAGGAATTCTCACTATCCAAAGAAAGAAAGGTGAGGAGTTAAGGATGAGAAAGACAAGTTAACAGGCTGCCCATTCCAAGTGTGGTCCGTCTGTGCCCATTATGCCGCACTATTGCCTCCTGTAATCCCAGTGTAACCATCAGATTTGCTTACCCCTACCCATAGCAATATATACATCAAATCAATAGATATCAAAGTATACTTTTCTCAGTACTATCAAGAGCATTTGCTAGTAAAATAAAATTTTTAAAAGGATTATAATGTAGTTATGGGAACATCAAAGGAAAGTAGATATTCTGTTGTTTGATACCCTACAGTCATCAGTGAACCAATCCTCTCTTTTCTCATCATAGAGCATCAGGACCAAAGAATTATTGAGTATATGAACATAAATATGAAGATGTGCAATGCATGATTCTTCCTGATATAGGTCTTCAGTGCACAAAGACATATCCTTTTAGCAATCCTTATCAATTGTTAATTCTTTGATAATTAGAAATACCTGCACAATGACACGATCACACCCCAAAATAAATATAGTCTCTCACAGAAAAATGCTCAGAGCTTTCTAACTAATCTTTATTAGAATTACATTGAAAGTAATTTCTCTTGAGCCACCTGTAGGCTTTTTTCTTCTCCATTGTTATATTCATAGGGCTAATAAGCACATTGCATTGGCATATAGTATCCATTAAAAACATATTTGTTAGATGTATGGAGAGATGAATGAATGAATGGATGACTAGCCAGTTGGATGCCTGGCAGAGTTTTAAAAAGATACATTCTTAGGTAGGCTCATTTGTTTCATATTTTAGATTCCACATATAAGTGATATCATATGGTACTTGTCTTTCTCTTTCTGACTTACTTCACTTAATATGATAATATCTAGTTGCCTCCATGTTGCTGCAGATGGCATTATTTTGTTCTTTTTTATGGCTGAGTAGTATTCCATTGTATATATGTTTCACATCTTCTTTATCCATTCATCTGTTGATGGATATTTAGGTTGTTTCCATGTCTTGGCTATTGTGAATAGTGCTGTTATGAACATAGGGGTGCATGTATCTGTTTTAATTACAGTTTTGTCTGGGTATATGCCCAGGAATGGGATTGCTGGATCATGTGATTCTATTTTTAGTTGTCTGAAGAACCTCCATACTGTTTTCCATAGTGGCTATACCAACTTACATTCCACCAGCAGTGTAGGAGTGTTCTCTTTTCTCCAAATCCTTTCCAGCATTTGTTACCTGTAGACTTTTTAATGATGGCCATTCTGACCAGTGTGAGGTGGTACCTCATTGGAGTTTTGATTTGCATTTCTCTAAGATAAGCGATGTTGAGCATTTTCATGTGCCTGTTGGCCATCTGTATGTCTTCTTTGGAGAAATGTGTATTTAGGGATTCTTCCCATTTTTCGATTTGGTTGTTTGTTTTTCTGTTTTTTGAGTTGTATGAGCTGTTTGTATGCTTTGGAAATTAACCTCTTGTTGGTCACATCATTTGCAAAAATTTTCTCCCATTCTGTAGGTTGTCTTCATTTTGTTTATGGTTTTCTTTGCTGTGCAAAAGCTTGTACGTTTGATCAGGTCCCAGCTGTTTATTTTTGTTTTTATTTCTATTGCCTTGGGAGACTGACCTAAGAGAACATTGGTATGATTTATATCAGAGAATGTTCTGCCTACAATCTCTTCTAGGAGTTTTATGGTGTCATGTCTTATGTTTAAGTCTTTAAGGCATGTTGAGTTTATTTTTGTGTATGGTGTGAGGGTGTGTTCTAGCTTCATTGATTTACATGTGGCTGTCCATCTTTCCCAACAGCTTACTGAAGAGACTGTCTTTTACCCATTGTATAATCTTGCCTCCTTTGTCAAAGAGTAATTGACCGTAGGTGTGTGGGTTTATTTCTGGGATCTCTATTCTGTTCCATCGATCCATATGTCTGTTTTTATGCCAGTACTATGCTGTTTTTATTACTGTAGCTTTGCAGTACTGTCTGAAGTCTGGGAGGGTTATGCCTCCTGCTTTGTTCTTTTTCCACAGGATTGCTTTGGCAATTCTGGGTCTTTTACTGTTCTATATAAATTTTAGGATTATTTGTTCTAGTTCTGTGAAAAATGTCATGGGTAATTTGTTAGGGACCACACTAAATGTGTAGATTGCTTTGGGTAGTATTGCAATTTTAAATAAATTAATTCTTCTAATCCAAGAGCATGAGATATCTTTGCATTCCTTTGAATCCTCTTTAATTTCCTTTATTAATGCTTTATAGTTCTCTCATGTCCTTGGTCAGGTTTATTCCTAAGTATGTTATTTTTGGGGGTGTGATTTTAAAAGGTATTGTTTTTATACATTCCCTTTCTTTTATTTCTGAATGTAGCTGTGAAAACAGCAACAGTCTCACGAACATAGAGAACAGACCTGTGCTTGCCAAGGGGGAGGGGGTTGGGAGAGGGATGGAGTGGGAAGTTGGGGTTCGCAGATGTACGCTATTATATATAGAATGGACTAACAACAAGGTCCTACTGTATAGCACAGAGGACTATATTCAGTATCCTATGAGAAACCATAATGGAAAAGAATTTTTTTAAAAAGAATATATATATATATATATATATATATGAATTACTTTGCTGTACAGCAGAAATTAATACAACATTGTAAGTCAACTATACTTCAATTTTAAAAAAATGAAGTAGAAAAAAAAGATACATTCTTAACAGTAGATTATGGAAATAACAATGGTCTTCCAGAATAGAGACCATGAATGGATATATTAAAAGGGTTGATCAAGAATAGCAATCTTGAGGATGTTAATAGCCTGTTTTATTTAGGAAGAAAATAGTCATGATAAAAAAATCATGGGGCTTCCCTGGTGGCGCAGTGGTTGAGAGTCCGCCTGCCGATGCAGGGGACATGGGTTCGTGCCCCGGTCCGGGAATATCCCACATGCCGCGGAGCGGCTGGACCCGTGAGCCATGGCCGCTGAGCCTGCGCGTCCGGAGCCTGTGCTCCGCAATGGGAGAGGCCACAACAGTGAGAGGCCCACGTACCGCAAAAAAAAAAAAAAAAAAATCATGCATGCTTCTTCCAGTCCAGAATTAGATTATCAAGAGGGATTCAATGAAAGTGTTTGTAAAGGCCTGGAAGTTTTTACTGTATGTCTTCATATGGCACACAAAAGTAGAGAAATAATGTTTTAGATAACATTCTTATTTGTGAAAAGTCATTATTTTGCCTCCAGAAAATCTGAATAGACTAAATGCTTTGGTCTCACATCTATAGACAGTATAAATGCATTTCAATTTTTTAACATTTATTTTTCATGAACATTTGGATTTTCAGCCTTTGCTGAAGATAAATGTGAACTAGTTATACACAATAATTTGTCTATGAGACATTGTCAACAGACAATCCTATTTTATATGGCTAAGTGGATCATTGATATATACATAAACAGCAATCATCTTTCAGTGTCAGTGGTCCTATTTTAAGTTCAATGATTCTTACTGTATTCTTAATATATAGACTGTACTTTCCAAATTTCTGTAATTTTTAATAATTTTGTAATTTGCTTTTTTTCCCCTATATTTTGGAGGAATCACAATAATTACAGTGCTCCTTGATAATATTAAAATAAAACAGTCTTAATATCTATGAATATCACATACATTTTTATGCATTGTTTCTGGGCATATTTCCAATATCTTATAGCTTTATTAAAAATTATTAATTTCAGAATGTTCCCATGTATTTATATCCTGGAACCCCTTCTGTCACATGGAATGGTTTATTTTTGCATTAAAAATATTTTGAAAAAACAAAGTGTATATATATATATAATATTGTTATAAACAAAGTGTATATATATTATATATATATAGTTCAGTTATATAAAGTAAGGCAAATAGTTGCAAACAATTAGCTGGCCTTTGCAAAACTTTAGCATTTATACTAGCATCAAAACAATCAAAATAGGGCTTCCCTGGTGGCGCAGTGGTTGAGAGTCCGCCTGCCGATGCAGGGGACATGGGTTCGTGCCCGGGTCCGGGAAGATCCCACATGCCGCGGAGCGGCTAGGCCCGTGAGCCATGGCCGCTGAGCCTGCGCGTCCGGAGCCTGTGCTCAACGGGAGAGGCCACAACAGTGAGAGGTCCGCGTACCGCAAAAAAAAAAAAACAAAAAAAAAAACAATCAAAATAAAACCGATCTTTGCATTTCACAAGAGAAAATACATGCTACAAGTTCTGATTTTAAATATATATGAAACACCTGAGAAAACATACACATGCATCCTGGAGCATGGACCACGGAGACAGAGGTAGAGATCAGAGGTAAGAAATGAATAAAGTCACAGCAGACATTAGAAGGGTTCATCTCTGTATGAATGTCAGCACTGTGGATAGCTAATGCACTAGATGTACTTGGGATTCAGTCTAAATATATCTTTTTTATGGAATTTAGTATTGACTGTAGCCTTATTTATCTGTGTATCAACAAGGTAACATCAAGGATGCTTACTTCACCTCATTTTGCCTTTTAAAGTCACCAAATACAGGAGAATAAGAATTTCATAGATATGGAAATATCGGTTGGAGAGAATTTTACCCTTTTCAAAAATTGATATGCACACCAATATTCAACACCTTGAATAAAAAAATCCGTCCTATTTTCAGCTCTAATAAACCTCCATTAAATCACAGTAATCATGTGCTAGAGAACAGGTGTTTTAAATCACTAAATTTGGAAGTAGAGTGAAGTTGCAGGAGCATGTTGGAAGCTTCTCATTGGCTGAGTGTGACTGCCGTTTCCATGGCAATTCCACATGCACCCTGGTTCCCAAATCTTCTTCTCACTCTTTCAAAATGCAGTGGAAAATACTATTTAGTATGAGGAGAACAAATTGGGTCAAATTATCATCATTTATTTAGCTAGAAACTGTAATAGGAATAGAGAGAACCATGTGTTGGACTCTCCTTTACAATTTGCTCACATTTTATTTCATCTACATTCATTTATGCATAATTTCTTACGCCCTCTGCTGTTAATCAACATACGTTACAAAAGAAAAATACCCATAGGGCAACAGCTTGTTACAATAATCATCATTTATGGAGAGAAAATGCCAGTCATATAAAACACAATCACACTTGGTGTTTATGCTTAGAGTGTTAAGTATTTGGGTGCATTAAAATCAGTATCAAGTACCAGTAATTCAATATCCCATGGTCCTATGATATTTCCAGGTGAGTTGAACATGGACCCTCTTTTGTAGAGTTGGCAATTACCTTCAGAGTTAGAGCAGGAGTGAGACATAGACCGAGAGTTGTCACTAAATAGTTCAGTTAAGAAAGGCAAGGGACAATGTAGGACACATACTTGGCATGGGAATCTTCTTAGTCAGACTCTGTTCTTTCACAACAAGAAGCAAGGCCCTTCTAGACTTTGAACTTGGTAGAATACACATGCACAGGGGTCACACTGTGAAAGCTGAGTTTTCCTGAAAAAGGGCTTAGGGCTACAATCTAATAAAATTTTTAAGATCTGATACCATTTTCTATTTATGACATAAATTACAATCTTAGTTGATAATCGAAGAAGAGAAATAGCCATGCTTTGACTCTGGGATTTTAGTGAATCTTCTGAAGACAGAAAAGAGTAAAGACATTTTAGGAGCAGAAATAGCAAAGGGCTAATGAACAGGATTAAGAGTTTCCATTTGTGATTACTTCACTGAGGAACTTAGCAAAACAGCTGTGATATGGAACATAGGGATTTAAAATGAGAGTGCCTACTGAATACAAGAAAGGGTAGTAATCCCCAAGTTTAGACTGTTCGGGCCTAAGAGAGTCATCAAATTGGAAATGAAACTAGGAGGACTTGTAAAAGAAAGTAGTAATGTAAATCAGAATAAGTAAGGTAAGACTCTGTATATCAGATTACACTTTATAGACCTTGAAACTTGACCATCTGTCTTTCTAAAATGCTTAAGTATTTTGAGTAGCTCAGAGAGTGGTAAAATAAATTCACAACCTTTGAAGTCAGATTCCAGGTTTTGAATTCTGACTGAGTCAGCTAAACTAAGTTACTTATCTCTGAGTCTCAGTTTTCTATTTTGTAAAAATGGGAATGATTACATAAATCTTGCATGTTTGCTGTGAAGATTAAAGAAGATAATACATGTATTGTCACATGTACAAAGTGAATACTTAATATTTTTCCCTCTATTTTCTTCTGTTCCTCTGATGCCTTATTTGACCAATGCTATGAGAAATGAATACAGTATAAGCAGAAAGAAAAATCCATGGATCACAATAAGGAATTATTTTAGAATATTTCCACCACCCCAATAGCCCCCTCCATCACCAAGTAGTAAATACTGTATTAGAAAAGGCAGTGGGAATTATCAAGGTAGAAAATTCGCTCATGGAGTTCTTCTATCTGTCCCTGCCTCTCTCTCATCATTGTGGCTAACACCACTTGTTTCTGTTTTCAGCGATAAACATTCAGCTCCTTTAGAGAGGCTGAGTGTACATTCTCTATCTTGGAAAGTGGGGTCTAAGAGCACAGAGACTCCAAAGTTCTGACAGACAGTTATTTCATGCCACCTTAGAACTTGGTGGAGATGGGTCTAAAAGGAGTGGTAAGGGTAAGCTGTTAGGGCTTCCCTGGTGGCACAATGGTTAAGAATCCGCCTGCCAATGCAAGGGACACGGGTTCAAGCCCTGGTCCGGGAAGATCCCACATGCTGCAGAGCAACTAAGCCCGTGTGCCACAACTGCTGAGCCTGCGTGCTACAAGTACTGAAGCCTGCATGCCTAGAGCCCATGCTCCGCAACAAGAGAAGCCACCGCAATGAGAAGCCCACGCACCACGAAGAGGAGTAGCCCCCACTTGCTGCAACTAGAGAAAGCCCACACGCGGCAGTGAAGACCCAATGAAGCCAAAAATAAATAAATTAAATAAATAAATTTATAAAAAAAGAAGAAACTAAGCTGTTAGCTTCTCTTACTCAGCCAAATCATTTCCCCATCAACTCCAGTATCAACACTGTGATCTCTGAAACTAAAATGCAAGAGATAGAGCAGCAAAATTTACATTCCGTTTCCTAATAGGGTTACAATCCTGAATCTCTATCTCTTCTAACCTTCCTTATTCAAAGCCAGCAATCATATTTAACCTTTTCATACCCTTTATCTGTTTTCCCTGGGCCATGCCCTTCTTTTGGTATTTTCCAGAACTCAAGCACATAGAAGCCAAGCACTTAGAAGCCAATGTTTTACCAAGTCCCAAGTTTTACCACCTCATGACAATTATTCCAGAAAGGGAAATGTATAATATAAAAAAGCACAAGAGGAGAAGATTATTAAAGTTCCTTCTTCCCCTGACACTGGAAGATTTTACACTCTAGCCCTAAGGAAGGGGATGTGTTATTCCATATTTTAAGGAAGATTCCTTGTGTCTCCTCTAAAAAGAGAGTTGAGAAATTCATGGAGGATGTTTATAATGAATAGAGATTCTTCCAGTTTTAGCAGACTTGTCTGCCTGTGGCTAGAGAAAGACCATCCAAAGAGAGCAATTAATTCTTCCTTACCTCTGCTTCCGTACCAACTTACCTAATTTCATTGTTGGAAGAATATGATTGATGCACATGGCCTTCTCAATGCAGTTAATTTGAGGGATCAGGGGGAAATATGGGGAGCACAATGGCCAGAGGAGAGCCTGGGTGGAATTCCCACACCCCCTCCGCTCTACACAAATACACACAGAACCACACCCTACTGAGAGCTTGGTCCTTGTAAGAATATCAAGGCTTCATGAGCATGTACAGATCCCTGAAGGACCCTCTCACCATTCCGCATGTGTTGCTGCATGGGAGATTCCTAGTAAAGCAATATTGCAGATGTGATTTATTATAATCCTTTATATGTCTGGGATTTTATGGCACTTCAACACATACTTCGATTATGTTGTTTATGTCTCTGTATTGAAGTTATTTTGTTGCATATATCTTTCCCACCTTATTTTCTATAAAGTCCAGGAGGGAAAGACATTCGTTTATGTTTTGTTTGTTTTAATGTTTCAATCTGTGTGTCCCTATCCGTTCAACAAACCTTCAGTTAGCAAGTTCTACAGGACAAACACTGAGCTAAAAGATAAATAAAATATGATCTCTTCCTTCTAGAATCTCATACTGGTGAGCCATTTGGGTACTTACTATGTGCCAGAGGCATCATTGTTTTTCAATTAAATACTTATTTACCTTAAGGAGGAAATATTTTATCCCATTTTACATTATCGAAACTAAGAATTAAAGAGAATTCCAACCAAGTGCTTTCTGGAAGAAATCTTAGTTAAGAATGGAATGCTTGAAAAGAGAAATCTAAAAATCCATCAACTGTATAGAAAAGGATAAAGTAGATTCAGAAGGGTTAAAAAATAGACCAAAAAAGAAAAATCCAAAGAAAATATCAAGAGAAAAATGTGCCTAAATGGGTTATGTGAAGTTCTTGCTTTACTTAACGTGCTGCCAAGGTGGTAAGTTGGCAGATATAAAGCTTTTCTGAGAGACACATGTCTAGTAATTAAGCAAGGACCTTGGTGTATAGGTCTGTTTAACCCAGATCTGTGGTGTAATTATCTGTTCCAAAGTTGTGAAATGAAACGAGATATTTCTCAAAATCTTTATTCTTGTCTTTAGACAATGTTTTCACACCATGTAAATAAGTAGCCACAGAGATATCTCCCTTTATTTCCTGTGTAACTAATTGACATGTATTTGAGTTATACCTATTTTACATCTTAGTAATAAAATAAGAAATTATAAATGCCATTTATTCCATTTCTACTACTATTATTCAGTGATGGTACCATATCAAAAATGTATATCTTCAAAGCTTGATATTTCAGAACTCTTTGCATTGTCCAGAGATTTAAGACTAAAGATCAATTAAATGTCCTTTTTTTTTTTTTTTTTTTGAAAAGTCAATATTAATGCCACTGATTCATCCTAAATTATGACAGACAGTATGAGGTCTTTCTTTGCTATTTCTGAGCTGGTATCTCTTAAGAATAAGAATAATGTTTTCATATATTTATATATATTAGTTTTATAGAACTATTAAAGTGTAAGATTCTTTACAGCTTTCCCCTTTTTTCATTCATCTTTTTTTCTGTCACTTCCCCCATAATTGCTCCTCTTTATTAATATGCACTGTGTTGAAAGCAGCAAGTATACAACTTTTACCTCCTTACCTTCTACTTGTGTGCGATCAGTAAAGTTTCTCTGCCCTTTGCCAAGGTGGCACTAGGATGAAGGAAAAAGAGCACAATCTAAATTTAACTCACCTGAGTCCAAATCTAATTTTGGCATTTTCTGTCTGTAAGACTTTATGCAAATTATTTAAACGTATGAGCCTCAGATTTTTTTAATCTCCCAAAGTGAATAATGTCACTATTCTCTAAGTGTTTTGTGAGAAATTTATGAAACTTCCTGACCTACCACCAGAACATGTAGTTGTTAAGTGAATGTTACCTCCCTCCTTTTCCTTAGACCTCACTCCTGAGCCAATGTATCTGCTTTGTAAAGGGCCGATGAATGGGGGTTAAGGCCCTCTACTATTTAGAGAAACAAAGGATATTCTGGACCACTAGGGGATTTAGGACTTGTGCTCAGCTTTTACCTAGCCTGAGTTCTTTTAAGTCGAAGCTGACCCTGATCTTGGATGTGAGACAATGTATTGAAAAGCATCAGAGAATTTGGCCCTCAGTATTTGTCAGCTGAATCTAAAATAACCACCACGAGATTCTGTAGAAAGGGGATTCTACTAGCTCTCTGAATTTAGGGAAGAAACATAGTCAATCTGTACAGTTTCCTAATTAGTGAAATGAGATATTAGGTGATATCAAGCAGGGCATGATGGAAACCCATGGCACTGCTGCTCCCCCCGCAGAGCCTCCAATAGAAATATCTGATCCACTACAAAGCTCCTTCCCTCTGGGACAGGGCCTCAAAATTCTGTTTAACACAGCTCTTGTGTTGGGGATATGTTGATTGTTATTTGTCAGTGCTTGGGTTATATATTTCCTTAGCTGCCTTCCGATTTTTAATTGCACGTTCTATGATTACTATTATGAGACCCATTTGTTATACTGTGTTAGAGTTACATCCTCAAGGGTCAGTCAAGTGCATATGTCTCTTTGTCCCAGCCTACTGTGCTTTTTTATTCTTCTGTTTGCTCTATAAATATAAAGATTATTAGCCTAAAGCAGCCAACATTTGGGGAATGGTTGCCAAAAAAGCATGACTAGTTTTGTAATCAGTGATCTACAGTCCTCCTTCTGGCAGTAATTAGACATAGCAATACATGCTTATGGAAATAATAAAACCATGTCTTATAAAGAGGAGAAAATGCTTATTTTTTCCTCTGTAGAATGATATCATTCAAATAACTGAAATAGTGGCATCAAATCACTGTGATATAAAATTTAACAAGGATAAGGACTGCTTAGAATTCATCCTTGCTATGCGCCCTCTATAGTTTGTAACCTTCTCATTTAAGCTATCTTTCTATTGAACTTTCTTAAGTTGTAGTTTGGGGATCAGAATCATCAGAAGGGGTCAATATTGGGTTCCCGCAGTTTAGTCCTGGCTTGTTTCTATCCAGTGTAGAGTTCCATGGATTTTGACAACTATCACATGTGTCCACCATGACAGTATCACTGCCTTAAAATATTTTCATGCTTCAACTGCTCCCCCCACCCCTGCCAACCTCTGGGCAGCACTGATATTTTTCATTGCCTCTATAGTTTTTCCTTTTCCAGAATGTCAAATATTTGGAATCATGTAGTGTACAGCCTTTTCAGACTATCTTCTTTAACTTACCAATATTCATTTTAGGTTCTTCTAGATCTTTTCATGACTTGATATATCATTGATTTTGATCAGAAAAATGTTCCATTGCATGGATATACCATAGTGTTGATGCATTCACCTGCTGAAGGACATCTTGGTTGTTTCAATTTAAGCAATTATGATTATTAAGTCTCCTATAAAAATTTGTGATCAGGTTTTTCTGTATATATAACTTTTCAAGTAAGTTGGATAAATACCTAAGATTACAATAGCTGGATCATATGATAGGATTACATCTGGTTTTGTAAGAAACTAGCAAATTGTCTTCCAAAGTGGCTGTACCATTGTGTATTTCCACTAGCAATGAATGAAAGTTCTTGCTGCTCTACATTCTTGTCACCATTTGGTATTGACAGGTTTTAGATTTTAGCCATCCTAATAGGTATGTAGTGGTATCTCATTTTGTCTCAGTTTGCAGCACTCTAATAACAACTGATGCTAAGCATCTTTTCATAAGCTTGTGTACCATCTGTATATCTTCTTTACTGAAGTGTCTAGTCAGATCTTACACTTTTTTTTTTAAGTTGGGTTATTTTTTTCCTTATTATTAAGATTTTAAAATTCTTTGTATATATTGGATACCAAATTCTTTATCAACTAAATAGTAGCAAATATTTTCTCCCAGTCTGTGCCTTGTCCTTTCATTCTTTTAACAGTGCTTTTGCATAGCGGAAGGTTTTAATTTTAACAAAGTCCAACTTATCATTTTTTCTTTCATGAATTTTATGTTTTATGTTGTACCTGAAAATGAATCACCGAACTGAAGGTTACCTAGATATTCTCCTGTGTTATTTTCTAAAAGTTGTATATATTTTTTTAATTAAGTTGATGACGTATTTCTAGTTAACTTTTGAGAAAGGTGTGAAATCTTTGCCTTGATTCTTTTATTTTAGTAACATTACTTTTTTTCTTGGCTAGTATGGATAGAGTATTATTAATTTTATTTATCTTTTCAAAGAACTTGATTTTGATTTTATTGACTTTCTGTACAGTATTCCTATTTTCAATTTTATTTATTTCTTCTCCAATTTGTACAGTTTCTCTGTTTGCTGCAGGCTTAATTTTCTCTTTTTCTTTCATGTTCTAAGATAGGAGCTTAAGTTGTTGGTTTTAGATATTTCATCTTTTCCAATAAATGTAATGCTATAAATTTCCTTCTAATAACTGTTTTTGCTGCATTCTACAACTTTTGATGAGTTCTATCTCCATTTTCATTTAATTCAATTAAAAAAATTCTCTTGGGACTTCTTCTTTGACTCACATGTTATTTAGAAGTATGTTGTTTAATCTCAAAATGTTGGGGTTTTTTCTCACTATCTTTCTGGTTTTGATTTCTAGTTTAATTCCATTATGGCTTGAAAAAAATACTTTGTATGATTTCTGTTTTTAAATTTGTTAAGATATTTTTTTCTTGACTTAGAATGTGGTTTGTCTTGTAGGATATTCCATGTGAGCTTGAGAGGAATGTATATTCTATTGTTTGGGGATTGAGTACTCTATAAATATCTATTATATCAAGTTGATTGACAGTGATTTCTGGGTCAAGTGTGTCCTGTCATGTTTGATACCTGCTGAATCTATCAACTACTGAAATAAGGGTGTGAAACTATCCAACCATAGTAGCAGATTTGTCTACTTCTCCTTGCAGTTCCATCAGTTTTTGTCTCTTGTATTTCAGGTTTCTGTTATTAGGCGTATGCGTGTTAAGGATTGTTATGTCTTCTTGGAGAATTGAGCCCTTTATTATTATGTAATACCCCTCTTTATTTCTGATAATTTTCCTTGTTCTGAAATGTGCCCCATCTGGAATTAATACAGCTTCCTTCAATTTCTTTTGATTTTTATTAGCATGATATATCTTTCTCCATCCTTTTAATTTTGACCTAAATGTGTCTTTTAATTTTTTTTCAATCTGACAAACCCCATCTTTTAATTGGTATATTTGGATCCTTCACATTTAAAGTGATTATTTGTATACCTGGATTAACATCTACTATGTTTGTGACTATTGTCTAATCAGTGCAATTGCTCTTGGTTTATTTTTATATTTTCTTGTCTTTTACTGCCTTCTCTGATTTTGGTTGAGCATTGTGTATGATTCCATTTTCTCTCCTCTCTTAGCATAGCAATTACACTTCTTAACAAAAATTTTTAGTGGTGTCCTAAGGGTTTGCAATATATTTTAAATGAATCTGAGGACACTTTCAAGTAACATTGTATTATTTCACAGATATCCAGGTATTTGTAAAAGAGTATTATTCCCAATTCCTCCCTTCTTCCCCTTATAATATTGCTGTCATTTATTTCCCTTATTCATATACTAAAATCACACAATACACTTTGCTGTTATTACTCTGTAAAAAATAATTACCTTGAAAAGTCTCTTAGATCGATTAAAAATCAGAAAAATAAAAGATTTTATTTTTACCTTCATTTATTCCTTCTCTGGTGCACTTCCTTCTTTTATGTAGATATAAGTTTCTATATCCTTTTCCTTCTTCTTGAAGAATTTCTTTTAACACGTTTACAGATGATGTGTGTTGATGATGAATTTCCTCAATTTTTGTTTGTCTGAGAAAGTCTTTATTTCTCTTTCACTTTTGAAGGTTGATTTCACTGTAGAATTTGAGTGTAGTGGGTTTTGTTTTATCTTTCCACACTTTAAGTATTTCACTCCAATTTCTTCTTGCTTGCATGGTTTCTGATGAGAACTCCACTATAACTCTTTTCTTTGTTCCTCTATAGGTAGGGTGTTTTATTCCTCTGGCTACATTCAAGATTTTCTCTTTGTCTTTGGTTTTCTGTATTTTGAGTAGGATATGCCTTAGTGCAGGTGTTTGTTTTTTTTTTTGGTTTTTATTCTGTTTGGGTTTTATTTATTAAAAAAAAAAGCAAGATATAATGCATTGGGTAATAGGAACTGAGATAAATAGACAATCAGTGTTAAGATTTATGTTAATCTGGCTAGAAGTTTGGCTCTGTTTGATATTTTCTGTCATGTGGACGATAGAGGCTTCCTCTAGCGTCTTTGTCTTTGTCTCCCGTTATCTTTGGGTTTTCATAAGAGCAGTCTCTTAAGTAGAGTCTGTTTCTTGCAGCTCCTTCATCTGTAATCCACTGCTATTATACTGGAGCCCTGATGATACGGTGGTGAGGTTGGGGGAGGGGAAGCATAATCTAATTTTGTAATTCAATCTTTATCTTTTAGTGGGCCTACATCTTTCACAAATGTTTCTTAGCTTTACCCTTCACCACCTTAGATGAGAAAGAAAGGACAGAGGGGGCTGGATTTGGGTAACTGCCCTTCTCTTAGGTTGGGTAAAGTCTCTTATGGTAAAGTCTTTTCTCTTGGAGGGAGTCCTTTGTTTTTGATATCTCTCTGGGCATATTGCAAATGCTCACTTTTTTCTTACCCTGTCAGAAATGCAGGTGGAGTTTCCTTGACTCTTCACTGTGAGAACCTGTTAGAGTTCTTTGAGTTAAAACTCAGAAAAGTGTGGGGTTTCCTCTAAGACTGGGCCTTAGGAGTTTCTCACTTTCAAGCCAGTCTATAGTCAGCCCCCAGCAATTAGTGAAAATTACCATATGTTTCTACCAGTTTATGTCTCCAGAAGCTTTTGCTTCAAGTAAACTTATCTTGGCTCTGTTTCTCTGTATTTGCCTATCTTTCCAGATTTCTGGGTGGGAGTTTGCCCTATGATATCAATTCCCTTAAAGATCCATTGATTTTCAGTTTGTTCAGCTTTTTCTTGTTTTAAGGATGGAAGTGATTTTTAAGCTTTTTATACGTCACAGTTGAAACCAGAAATCTGTTGGAATTCATTTTTGATAGAGTGTCTAGTACTCCAATATCTAGTTCTGTACTTTTTGGATTAATGTCCATCATTAGAAATTTGGTTACAGTATGTACATCATGTACATCCACATCATGAACTGTTATGCAGTTTTTTCAAAATTAAGAATTAGGATATTTTAAATTACTGTATAGGAAAAAGAAAAGAGATTTCCAGGGTGTTTTGTTTTGTGAAAAATAATGTCCAGAAAATTACATAAGTGACCATTTATGTAAAATCAGTGGGAAATATTTGATGTTTGCTTGTATAAGAATAAATAATCTTGAAGAGAAATCCAAGAAAATATTACAAATAGTTATTTATAGTAAGCAAAGGTAAGATGATGAGAAAGAATGGACAGAGGAAGAGGTGGGAATTATCAACATATACCATTTTAAGCAATATCTTTATTTTTGGATGCTATGATTGTATTTCTCTCCCCCCGCCCCTCCCTCTCTCTCTCTCACACACACACACACACACACACACACACACACACACACACACGTTCACACGAGTAACATTCCCTCAGATGTTTCTTTTTTTACTTTCATTTATAAACTTTAGGAAAGTTAACATTGGTTTATACAGGTAATAATAATAAGGAAAATATCCTACTGAATATGAGGCTTTTGATATTCCTTATCATCTTATGACCTATGAAACCTTATGCCCCAAAATCTACTATCTACTTAGTCAGGCCTGAATTAGAGATACCTGAATACTTTAGATTTTTTTAAGGATGTGGGTATATTTTAATTTTATTGTAGATGGATTTGGGAGAGCCACTACCAGTTAGCATTTTGGATGCTACCTCTTTATTTCAGAGTTTCTTTGTTTTGTCTTGTTTGCCAAATATCAGAACTTTTTAGGCCGGGATATAGAATTGGAAACCCCATATCTGCCATAACACTTTGAGGTTAGATCCATTTTATAGTAATTGCACCCTCAGTAAACAATGAGAAGAGTCGTGTCTTCTTCCAGACATGAAAACAAATGAGGTTTAACAAGTTATCAAAATAATTTAAAGATGCCCTAGTCTATTTTATTTTTTTCCATCCTTAAGGTTCTCAGTTCAACCATGAGTGAATTTGGTTCTGGATCTCTTAGGTCAAAGGTAAAAAGGAGAAGGAAGTGGTCCACAGGGGTCATTGTGAGAATATTTTTTAAGCAGAAAGTTTCCTAAAACTGTGGAAATAGTTTCAGATAAGAAAAAGTTACAGGCACCATGCAAGTTCTTCCATCCTCAAATCCCCTGCAACCCCAGACTGCCACATGGCTCGACAGTGTCTAATTTTCATCTCATGTGTCAAATTAAATCCATCATTAGTGCTACTACTAGCAGCACTGAGAAAGATATTGATACAACATCTTGATTTTAAGATACATACTTAAAGTGCTGTGATCCATCAGTGTATCTGGTAATAGGTGCAAGGAGGGAGAGTGGTGGAACAAAAGCAAGACATCTGCCAACTCCAGGAGGGTTTGCAACTCTGGGAAGCCCAACTTCATCAACTATTTATAAATATTAGGAATATTTGCTAAATACAATATAAACAATTAATTAATATATAATATAAAGAGTGTAAAGGCTAACCAACATTCATTGAGCAGTAACTATGTTCCAGGCACTGTGCTAAGGAATTCACAAGCATTAACTCATCTAATGATTACCATAACCCTAGGAAATATTGTCCCCACCTAGTTTATCCACAGTGACCATTATTTTCTCCTTAATATACCAGACCCAGAAATCCTTTGCATTCAAAACCATTTCTTACAGGAAAGAACTAACTATAATAGTAAGTGAGAATCCTGCTTAAGGCATAATTGATCTTGAAATACATATGAAAATAACTAACCTAGGTTTCAATAAGTTTACCAAATTCGTTGTGTAACATTTTCCAAGTATTTGAAACATCCAGCCTACTTTGGCGGGGTTTAAGAAATGTTCACGATTTTTATACATTCTGAAGTAGTTTTACAATATTTTATAAGTAACTTTTAATAATGTTTTCTCTACAGTATTGGTTTAAATAATATTTTTTGTGATGGAAAAAATCAACAGATTAAATACCTAAATAGAAGCAAAGAAAGAAAGAGGAGGCAAAAAGCTAAATATGCGGGAAAAGTGTCTCAAAATCTGCAATATAATATGCATATCTACCCTTGGTTGTTTAAAAGAATTCCCACTATAGCCTTTATTCCACTGAAAAGGGTAAGTATTATGACATAGGACAGGTGGTGCGTTAACGTCTTTGATCATACTATAAACTTAATTTCCATTGCAGAAGAAACTATTGGAAATGTAATGAAAACATAATGAAGTCAACGTTCTTGCTTACCAAGTGGGATTTTGCAGCACGGTTAATTGGATGTCAGTGTGAAATGTTGACAGACAGAGAACAGAATGGAGGGAGAGACTTAAAGAGAGAATGATTTTATCTAAGCATTTATATTTGCAAAAGTAGCTTTAACCATCTGGATATTTGCAATCACATAGATAAAACATATAACTGGATGAGATTTTAGGTTTTCATCTAGATTTCCCTGTGTCCTCTCCAGGGCTTAGACAAAAATGGACACTCAATAGGCACTCAGTAAATACTCACTGATTAATATTTGCTATTCTGTACCAAAAATCATAGGCTCTCTCTGTGCTGGAGTTTGGGATATAAAACGTCAGCCAGCTTTCTTCTTTTCATTTCTTTTACATGTTTGAAAAGAGTGAGGCTTTCATCAGTCTTTTAAAGTTTTATTTATTATAATTCACATACATACAATTTACCACTTAAAGTATACAATTCAGTGTTTTCTTATTCTATTCACAACCATCACTACTGCAATCTAATTTACAAACATTTTGGTTCCCACAAAAGAAATCCCATACATGTTAGCAGTTAACCTTGATTTTTCCCATGCCCACCTCTGCCAGTCCTAAGCAACCACTAATCTACTTTGTCTGTATACATTTGCCTATTTTTGATGTTTCATATGAATGGATTCACAAAATATGTGACCTTTGTGACTGCCTTCCTTCAGTTAGCATAATATTTTCAATGTTCCTCCATGTTTTAACATGTATTATCTATTCGTATTGCCAAATAATATTTCACTGCATGAATATACCACATTTGATTTATCCATTCATCAGTTGATAGACATTTTGGTTGTTTCCACTTTGGGACTATTGTAGATAATGCTGCTCTGAATATTGGCATACAAGTTTTGTGTGGATATTTGTTTTCATTTCTCTTGGATATTTACTCGGGAGTACAATTACTGAGTCATATGATAACTCTCTGTTTAACCTCTTGAGGAACTACTATCTAAGCATTTATATTGGCAAAAGTGGCTAAACCATTTTAAAATCCCACCAGGAGTGTATGAGGGTTCCAGTTTCTCCAGTATTACAGGCCTCCTGCACCTGGAGGAGAGCTTTTTCCATACAAGTGGAGGCTGAGTCAGGGAAAAGAGACCCAGTACACCAGGCCTGCTCTGCTTGTCTGAAATTAGAGCTTCTATAAAATGGAGCTGGTGGAGGATGAGAAAGGCCAGCAGCCTGCTCCTTCTGGGGTGAAACCATAGGCCCAGGCTGGGAGCTGGCAAGAAAGGGAACCCCTGTCTTCTTGGTGGTATACATTGGGAGTAGAACTCTTGCAGCACAGAGAGATGAAGG
>NW_006783288.1:1657053-1680707 GCF_000442215.2 Lipotes vexillifer
GTGGCCCAAATGCCACAGACTCTCCCTGGTCTTACCAAGATTCAGTAACTTTTCTTGAATAAATGATTCTCCAGTCTCTATATATCTATGGGACAATCCCGAAGACTTGGAATGATTGTTTGCTGTATATATTATTTTCACCAGTTAAATTGTTCTGATGTGAAGAATGTCTGTGGAGGTCTTTGCTCCTCTGTTCTAGAAGCTTCCCCCCATTTCACTTTTTTAAATCACTTTCTCTTCCTCTGATACTTTTTGACTTGAAGTAGTTTCTCTGAACTTGGTGACTGATACTCAATTAGCTATCAAATATACTGTTTATACATCACTGACATTTCATAAGAAACAATAGAGGCCAGTCAACAGTCAATATAGCATCATATAGCGAGCGGAATTACTCTTCAAAATGAAGGTAAATAAAGACATTTTCAGATAAAAGAAAAGATAATTTTTTTGTCAGCATACTGACACTTCAATAAATGATAAGTTTTTCAGGCTGAAAGGAAATAGCAGATGGAAATTCCGAACTGTTGTAATGAATGAAGACCACTGGAAATAGGAAATACATAGCAAATGGTAAGACTATATATTCACTGCTTTAAGACACATATGACTATGTTAAGCAAAACTTACAGCATTTCTTGAGAGCTTGGAGAGTGTGTAGATGTGATACATATGACAGCAATTGCATGAAGTGTGGATTGGAGGTAAATGGACCTACAAAATTGCAAGGCTTTTACATTTTTATGAGAAGTTCTACAATATTAACTCTAAATGGATTATGAGGAGTTAGCAATACATAGTGTAAATCCTAGTGAAAACACGAAAACATTAATGCAAAGAAATGTAACTTAAAAACCAAGTGATAAATAAATGACAAATCTGAAAACATCCAAGTAATCAAAAATAAGAAAGAGGAAAGAGAATAAACAGAGGGCACAAACATAAAATAAATAAAAGTTCATAAACCTAAATCCAATTATATTAATATTACATTATATATTAACTGAATGAACACATGAAAAGAGAGTATCAGAATGGATAAAAATGCAAAATCCAACCACATGCTGTCTATAAGATTGCATTTTCAACACAGTGACACATGGAGGTTGAAAATAAATGGGTGGAAAAATATAGCATAGAAATTGTAAGCATAAGAAGATTAGAACAGCTATATTAATATTAACTAAAGTAGACTTCAAGACAAAGTAGATTGTATTATTAAAGCAAAAGAGGGATATTTCTTAACAATTAAATGGTTAATTTGTCAGAAAGACGAGACAATATATATTGCCTAATAAGAGAATTTCAAAATGCATGAAGAAATGTTTGACAGAAATAAATGAAGAAATAGATAATCCAAGAGTCAGGCTAGGAAAATCTTTTCTTTCCACAATTAATAGAACTCTAGACAGAAAGACCAGTAATGATATAGAGGATCTAAACCACTCTGTTAACCACCATGAATCAATAGCCATAGAACACTGTACTCAACAACTACACAAAATACACTTTTTGAAGCACACAAGGCATATTCATAAGATAGACACTATATGGTAAGCCACAAAACAAATCTAAATAAACTTAAATACTGACACCACAGTATGTTTTCTAACTATGAGACCATTAAATTTAAGTCCAATGACAACATGTTTACAAAACCCCAAGTATTTGTAAACTATACAGTTCTTTTTTTTAATTAAAATTATTTTTTAATTTTAAATTTAAAAAAACTTATTTTTTATTTTATATTGGAGTATCATTCACTAACAAACAATGTTGTGTTAGTTTCAGATGTACAGCAAAGTGATCCAGTTATACATATACAAGTATCTCTTCTTTTTCAAATTCTTTTCCCATTTAAGTTATTACAGAATATTGAGCAGAGTTCCCTGTGCTATACAGTAGGTCCTTGTTGGTTATCTATTTTAAATACAGCAGTGTGTACATGTCAGTCCCAAGCTCCCCATCTATCCCTCCTCCACCTCCCCACCCCGTAACCATAAGTTCATCCTCTAAGTCTGTGAGTCTCTTTCTGTTTGGTAAATAAGTTCATTTGTATCTTTTTGGTTTTTTTTTAGATTCTGCATATAAGCAATATCATATGATAGTTGACTTTCTCTGTCTGACTTAATTCACTTAGTATGATAATCTTCAGGTCCATCCATGTTGCTGCAAATGGCATTACTGCATTCTTTTTAATGGCTGGATAATATTCCATTGAATTTATGTACCACATCTTATTCATCTGTCAATGGATATGTATGTTGCTTCCATGTCTTGACTGTTGTAAACAGTGCTGCAGTGAACACTGGGGTGCATGTATCCTTTCAAACCATGGTTTTCTCCAAATATATGCCCAGGAGTGGGATTGCTGGATCATATGATAGCTCTATTTTTAGTTTTTCAAGGAACCTCCATTCTGTTCTCCATAATGGCTACACCAATTTACATTCTCACCAACAGTGTAGGAGGGTTCCCTTTTCTCCACACCCTTTCCACCATTTATTGTTTGTAGATTTTCTGATGATAGCCATTCTGACTGGTGTGAAGTGATATCTCATTGTAGTCTGATTTCCATTTCCCTAATAATTAGCACTATTGAGCATTTTTTCATGTGCCTCTTGGCCATATCTATGTCTTCTTTGGAGAAATGTCTATTTAGATCTTCTGCCGATTTACTGACTGGGTTGTTTGTTTTCTTGATACTGAGCCACATGAGCTGTTTGTAAATCTTGGAGACTAATGCAGTGTTGGTCACATCATTTGCAAATATTTTCTCCCATTCTATGGGCTGTCTTTTTGTTGTGTTTATGGTTTCCCTTGCTATGCAAAAGCTTTTGAGTTTAATTAGGTCCCATTTGTTTATTTTTGTTTTTATTTCCATTACTCCAGGAGATGGATTGAAAAAGATATTGCTGTGATTTATGTCAGGGAGGTTCTGGCTATGTTTTCCTTTAAGAGTTTTATAGTAGCTGGTCTTACATTTAGGTATTTAATTCATTTTGAGTTTATTTTTGGGTATAGTGTTAAAGAATGTTCTAATTTCATTTTTTTTTATGTGTAGCTGTCCAGTTTTCCCAGCACCATTTATTGAAGAGACTGTCTTTTCTCCATTGTATAGACTTGCCTCCTTTGTCGTAAATTAATTGACCATAGGTGTGCAGGTTTATTTCTGGGCTCTCTATCCTGTTCCATTGATCTGTATTTCTGTTTCTGTGCCAGTATCTTACTGCTTTGATGACTGTAGCTTTGTAGCGTAGTCTGAAGTCAGGGAGCCTGATTCCTCCAGCTCTGTTTTTCTTTCTCAAGATTGCTTTGTCTATTTGGGGTCTTTTGTGTCTCCATACAAATTTTAAGATTTTTTTGTTCTAATTCTGTGAAAAATGCCATTGGTAATTTGATAGGGATTGCATTGAATCTGTAGATTGCCTTGGGTAGTACAGTCATTTTGACAATATTGATTCTTCTAATCAAAGAAAACAGTATATCTTTCGATCTTTGTCTCATCTTTGATTTCTTTCATCAGCGTCTTAGAGTTTTCAGAGTACAGGTCTCGCCTCCTTAGGTAGGTTTATTCCTAGGTATTTTATTCCTTTTGTTGTGGTGGTAAATGGGATGGTTTCTTAAATTTCTCTTTCTGAACGTCCATTGTTAGTGTATAGAAATGCAAGAGATTTCTGCATCTTAATTTGGTACCCTGCAACTTTACCAAATTCATTGATGAGCTCTAGTAGTTTCCTGGTAGCATCTTTGGGATTTTCTATGTATAGTGTCATATCATCTGCAAACAGTGACAGTTTAACTTCTTCTTTTATTTCTTTTTCTTCTCTGATTGCCATGGCTGGGACTTCCAAAACTATGTTGAATAAAAGTGGTGAGAGTGGACATCCTTGTCTTGTTTCTAATCTTAGAGGAAATGCTTTCAGTTTTTCACCATTGAGAATGACGTTTGCTGGGGGTTTGTCATATATGGCCTTTATTATGTTGAGGTATGTTCCCTCTATGCCCACTTTCTGGAGAGTTTTTATCATAAATGGGTGTTGAATTTTGTCAAAAGCTTTTTCTGCATCTATTGAGATGATCATATGGTTTTTTGTTTTTTTTTTTTTTCTTGCGTTATGCGGGCCTCTCACTGTCATGGCCTCTCCCATTTGCGGAGCACAGGCTCCGGACGCGCAGGCCCAGCGGCCATGAGCTCACGGGCCCAGCCGCTCCGCGGCATGTGGGATCCTCCCGAAACGGGGCACGAACCCGCGTCTCCTGCATCGGCAGGCGGACTCTCAAGCACTGCGCCACCAGGGAAGCCCGATCATATGGTTTTTATTCTTCAATTTGTTGATGTTCATTTGCAGATATTTAAAAATTCATGCATCCCTGGGATAAATCTCACTTGATCATGGTGTGTGATCCTTTTAATGTATTGTGGAATTTGGTTTGCTAGTATTTTGTTGAGGATTTCTGTGTCTATGTTCATCTGTGATATTGGATTTCTGTGTCTATGTTCATCTGTAATTTTCTTTTTTGTGTTATCTTTTTCTGGTTGTGATATCAGGGTGATGGTAGGCTCATAGAATGAGTTTGGAGGTGTTCCTTCTACTAACTTTGGGTTTTGTTTGTTCTTCCTTCTCTAGTTGCTTTAGGTGTAAAGTTAGGTTGTTTGAGATTTTTCTTGTTTCCTGAGGTAAGATTGTATTTCTATACACTTCCCTCTTAGAACTGCTTTTGCTGCACACCATAGGTTTTGGATTGTTGTGCTCTCATTTTCATTTGTGTCTAGGTATTTTTTAATTTACTCTTTGATTTCTTCAATTTCTTCAGATCCATGGGTTGTTTAGTAGCATGTTGTTTAGCCTCCATGTGCTTGTGGGGGTGTTTTTTTACAGTTTTTTCCTTGTAGTTGTTTTCTAATATTATAGTAGTTTGGTCAGAAAGGATGCTTGATATAATTTCAATTTTCTTAAATTTACTGAGGCTCACTTTGTGGCCCAGCATGTGATCAACCCTGGAGAACTATTGATATGTATGTTCTTTTTTTTTTTTTAAAGGTTTTTTTTTTTTTTTTTTTTTTTTTTAAAGGTTTTTTTTTTTTTTTTTTTTAAATACATTTATTTATTTATTTATTTTTTGGCTGCATTGGGTCTTTGTTGCTGTGCACGGACTTTCTCTAGTTGCAGTGAGCGGGGGCTACTCTTTGTTGCGGTGTGCGGGCTTCTCATTGTGGTGGCTTCTCTTTGTTGCAAAGCAAGGCTCGAGGCACGCGGTCTTCAGTAGTTGTGGCATGCGGTCTCAGTAGTTGTGGCTCTTGGGCTCTAGAGCGCAGGCTCAGTAGCTATGGCGCATGGGCTTAGTTGCTCCATGGCATGTGGGATCTTCCCAGACCAGGGCTCAACCCAGTGTCCCCTGCATTGGCAGGTGGACTCTTAGCCACTGCACCACCAGGGAAGTCCCTGATATGTATGTTCTTATTGCCTTTCTGCTAATTGTTTTGGGTATGTGTTTGTAGGTCTTTTTTCTTCCCTTCCTCTTTTTTGCTTTTCTCTCGTGATTTGATAGCTAACTTTAGTGTTGTGTTTGGATTCCTTTTTCTTTTTTGTGTGTGTGTATCTATTGCAGACTTTAGGTTTGTGGTTACCATGAGGTTTTGATAGAGCAGTCTATATATAAACAAGAATGTTTTAAGTTGCTGGTCTTCTAATTTCAAATGCATTTCCAATATCCTGCATTTGTGCTCTCCCCTTCTCACAATTGCTGGTTTTTATATAATATTTGTGTGCAGATGATTTCCTACCTTTACTGTATGTTTGCCTTTACTGGTGAGCTTTTCCATTCATAAATTTCTTGTTTCTAGTTGTGGCCTTTTCTTTTCCACCTAGAGAAGTTCCTTTAGCATTTGTTGCAAAGCTGAACTGGTGGTGCTGAATTCTCTTAGCTTTTCCTTTTCTGTAAAGCTTTTTATTTCTCTGTTGAATCTGAATGAGAGCCTTGCTGGGTAGAGTATTTTTGGTTGTAGGTTCTTCTCTTTCATCACTTTAAATATTTTGTGCCACTCCCTTCTGGCCTGCAGAGTTTCTGCTGAGAAATCAGCTGATAATCTGATAATCTGATTATCCCTTGTACGTTATTTGTTGCTTTACCCTTGTTGGTTTTAACATTTTTCCTTTATCTTTAATTTTTGTCAGTTTGATTACCCTGTGTCTCAGCATGTTCCTCCCTGGGTTTATCCCTCCTGGGACTCTCTGCACTTCCTGGACTTGGGTGACTGTTTCCTTTCCCATGTTAGGGAAGTTTTCAGCTATTATCTCTTCTAGTATTTACTCAAGTCCTTTCTCTCTCTCTTCTCCTTCTGGGACCCCTGTGAATGTTGGTGCATTTAATGTTGTCCCACAGGTCAGAGGTCTCTTATACTGTCCTCATTTCTCTTCATTCTTTTTTCTTTGTTCTGTTCCACAGCAGTGATTTCCATCATTCTGTCTTCCAGCTCCCTTATCCATACTTCTGCCTCAGTTATTCTGCTGTTGACTCCTTCTAGTGTATTTTTCATTTCAGCTATTGTATTGTTCATCTCTGTTTGTTCTTTAGTTCATCTAGGTCTTTGTTAAACATTTCTTACATCTTCTCAATCTGTGCCTCCATGCTTCTTCTGAGATCTTGGATCTTCTTTGCTATCATTACTCTGAATTCTTTCTCAGGTAGATTGCCTATCTCCACTTCACTTAGTTGTTCTTCTGGGGTTTTATCTTATTTCTTCATCTGGGACACCTTCCTTTGCCATCTCATTTTTTCTACATTTCTGTGATTGTGGTTTCCTTTCTGCAGGCTGCAGGGTTATAGTTCTTCTTGCTTCTGCTGTCTGGCCCCTAGTGGATGAGGCTGTCTAAGAGCCTTGTGCAGGCTTCCTAGTGGGAAGACTGGTACCTGCCCATTGGTGGGTAGAGCTGTGTCTTATCCCTCTGGTGGGCAGGGCCGGGTCAGGGGGTGTTTTCATCATCAGGCAGCTGTTTACTCAGGAAGACTTTAAGCAGCCTGTATGCTGATGGGTGGGGCTGCGTTCCCACCCTGTTGGTTGTTTGGCCTGAGGTGTCCCAGCACTGGAGCCTACAGTCTGTTGGGGCGGGGGGGACAGGTCTTGGGGAGAAAATGGTGGCCTCCAGGAAGGCCTATGCCAATGAGTACTCTCCAGAACTACCACTGCCAGTGTCTTTGTCCCCACCATGAGCCACAACTGACCCCCGCCTCTGTAGGAGACCTCCAATATTAGCAGGTAGGTCTGGCCGAGTGTCTTATGAGGTCACTGCTACTTTCTGTGGCTCCTGGTGCGCACGAGACCTTGTGTGCGCTCTCCAAGAGTGGAGTTTCTGTTTCCCCCAGTCCTGTGGAATTCCTGCAGTCACACCCCCACTGGCCTTCAAACCCTGCTGGCCTTCAAATGCTCCAGGGGTTCCTCCTCCTGTTGCCAGAACCCCAGGCTGGGGAGTCTGACATGGGGCTTAGAACTTTCACTCCTGTGGGAGAACTTCTGTGGTATAATTAGTTCCTAGTTTGTGGGTTGCCCACCCGGCAGGTATTGCGCCCCTCCTGCTGTATCTATCTTTGTGGCTTCTTCTTTGTCTTTGAATGTAGGGTATCTGTGTTAGTAGGTTCCAGCACTTTTTTGTCGATGGTTGTTCAGCAGTTAGTTGTGATTTTGGTATTTTCGTAAGAAGAGATGAGTTCACGTCCTCTACTCCACCATCTTGTCTCCTCTGTCCAAACTGTACACTTCTAAATAAACCATGGGTCAAAGAAGAATTCACACAAGAAATTTTAAAATATTTTTAAGTGATTGAGAATAAAAATACAACATCAACAGTTACAGAATGCAGCTAAAGAAGTACTTAGCAAGAAATTTATAGCTTTAAGTCTTTATATGAGAAAAGAAAAAAGATCTAAGTTTCCACTATAAAAGCTCCAAAAATAGAGCAAAGAAACCCAAAATGGTGAAGGAAAATAATAAAGAGCAGAAACCAACAAAATAGAAAACAAAAGTCATAGCCAGCATAATGTTATTACCATATACCCAGAAAGACATTGTAAAACAAAAGAAAATCGCAAACCAAAATTCCTCAGGCATATCAGTGCAAAATTCCTTAACAACATATTAGCAATGAAGACATTAAGATCACATAATAAAGGGAGATTTGAATGCCAAGAATACACGTAGTTAAGGAATAGATGGTGACTTAAAGTAACTCCATTGTCCTCTTTTCTAATGGATCCTAGGCTGGTGGAGAGTATCTATGGTAGAAAGGTTGATGTGTTTCCACAAGCTATTAAGATAGTGATTGTGAAAAATGAAATACTGGATATATTCTTAATGGGAGGCATTTAATGTGGGAAATTGGAAAGTAGAAATTTTGAGGTTCTAGAGGAAAGCCTAGAGGAGAATCAATCAGGGAAATTGTGATAGGGTTTGTTGTAAGGTCATAATTAAATAAAAATTCTGCTAGATTTCCTTCTAGTGGGTCCAGCCTTGCTTACCTGAAGTCAGATATTCAAGAAACTAAATTTGAAGCTTTCTTATGGACAGGATATTTAACCTAAGCACACAGACTAGCAAGAAGTAAGCATTTAAATAGAGACATAGTAAACAGAAGAACATCACTGATATTTGCTTGAATTTTTCCCACGTTATGACTTTAAGGAACCTGAGCGTATGAAAGAAAGTAACATAAAGTGGATGTTTCAAAGTACAGATCTTCATCAACTTAGGATGGGGTTTCAATGAACCCATCCTAAGTTAAAAATATCAGAAGTTAAAAATATCAGAAGTCAAAAATGCAGTTAATACACCTAGTCCAGCAAACATTGCAGCTGAGCTTAGCCTATCTTAAACATGCTCAGAACACTTACATTAGCCTACCTGGGGTAAAATCACCTAACACACACACAGCCTATTTTATCCTAGTGTTAAACAGATCATGGAATTTATTGAATACTATACTGAAAGTTAAAAACAGAATGGTTGTGCTGGTACAGAATGGTTGTAAGTGTGTTAGTGGTTCACCTTCGTAATCTTGTGGCTGCTACTGCCTGGCATCACAAAGAGTATCATACCAGATATCACTAGTCTGGGAAAAGATCAAAATTCCAAATTTGAAGTACAGTTTCTACTGAATGAGTATCACTTTTGCACTAAGGTAGAAAAAATCATAAGTCAAACCATCATCAGTCAGGGGTCGTCCATACTGGTGAAATTTATTTGAAAAGAAGAAGAGAGTAAATTAATACCTATAGGGAGTTTGGAATTGTACATTAAGTCGACATTTCTTTAAAATTTCAGGTTTTGTGTTAAGAGAATTTTCTATCAGTATATAAAGAGTAATGTTTTGATTTTATTTACAAGTTAAATTATTTAACTCCGTGCCAAATCTTCACATAAAGGGCAGTTTTAAGATTGTGTGCCATTTTTATCTGTGGTATAGGATACCTCCTGCTACTCTACCATGTGCTTCTAGGAGTGTTTATACATCGTTTGAGAAACGTCTGACAAAGTATCAATGTGTTAGGAAAGCAGAATAAAAGGAGAATATTAAAATTAGGGCTCTGCAATGGTATAAGGAGCTGCTATGAGAATAAAGACCATGTGTTTTAGTACTTTTTCATCCACAGTGTAAGACACATGAGTTCTCAGTACCTACACCTAATTGGAAGATGACTAATTGGTTTCTGCTTTTTGTTTTTTTTACCAGTTCTTCTCCTAACCCTTGTCCCAGTAGCTCACTGACATTTTGTGTAAAAAGTTCACTTTAAGGTTAAACCTTCCCTTCAACACAGCATTTTACTTTAACTGTTTTCTAAACTCACTAAACAAAACTGTTTAAACAGCAGGTACATATTTGGAAATGAAGGTGCTATTTACAGCATGTACATATGACGTGAAATATACCTACTTTAAGGAAGAGAACAGTGAAACAATGTTTTACTGTACTTTTTATTATAGTAAAATGTATAGTTCTTCGAGTAAATTGTGGTGAGAATACAGATATTTCCATAAAACTCCACTGTAGTTTATTCATATTTACAATTATAATAAATCTTTTCCAACTCAGCTATAATAACCTGATTGAGGCAAAAAGTGAATTGCAGAAGAATGGCATCTGCAGTGTTGCCCCAATTTTACTGCAACGTGTATAAGCAAAGTGTAATTATGCAGTAAAAATAAACTTAAAGAATCATGAGCCAGGTTTACAGATTAAGACATTAATTCTGTTGATATCTGAGCAGTCAGTGGTAGTGTTAGTTATCTATGGCAATTCCTTACCATGGATTTACTAAAGCCTAAACGTTTAGATTTCATTAAAGCCTATCCAGTGGACAGGAATGCTGGACTAATAATTTAATACCCAACAGCAGGGCCTTTTTACGTTGTTAACAGGGTGTATTTGCAGTGGCCAGAAGGCTTGGGGTTATCACTCCAGAAAAGCTTGTTTCAACCTCCTGATTTCATTTGGTTCTCCTAAGGCCTCACTGGACCCCTGCGATTACCTTTTTCACAGCGTTTATCCCACTTTGTTGTAATTTCCTTGTTAGAAGCCTGACTCCTCCACCAGCCTGAGTTCAAGTCTGCTGTGTTCTTTTTGGTGTCACTACCACAGTGCCAGCACATTAGGAAATGTGATCCATAAGGACAGAGCAAGCATTACATCCATGGAACAAGTATATATTTGTGTCTAGGAGAACATCACCAGGGAGATTTTGGTGTTTGTGTGCAATGTTTTTAGACAGCTTTGGTCAGTTTACCTAGCCTAGGACCATATCTCCTTCTCCTAGTGCTGCTTTCTGTCCTCCAGCCCCATTCCCCACCCCAAGCCCCGCTGAAGGAATAAACCCCTGGTAGAAGGAAGTCAATAGGAGAGAGAGGGATTATTTGCCCAGATCTTTAAGACTGATTTTTTAATCCCTGTCTTAGCCAGAGTTCTCCAGAGAAACAGAACCAATTTCTCATCTATCTCTATCTATCTATCTATTGAGAGAGGTTTATTATAAAAAAATTGGCTCACGTGATTATGAAGACTGAGAAGTCCTGTGACCTGCCATCTGCAAGCTGGAGATGGTGTAATTCCTGTCCAAGTTTGAAGGCCTGAGAAGCAGGAGAGGTGATAGTGTCAATTGCAGTCCAAGGGCAAGAGAAGATGCAATGAGATGTCCCATCTCTAGCAGGCAGGCAGGAATGGGACACATCCTCCCTTATTCACTTTGCTGTCCACTTTACTGTGTTCACCACTTCAAATGCTGATCTCATCCAGAAATGGCCTCTCAGACACACCTATACATAATGTTTAATCTGGGCACTCTGTGACCCAGTGTGTTGACATATTAAATAAACCAACATAGTCCCACCTTGAGATCATACGTATTCCTGCCCCTGGGTTCAGTGAAACATTTCCTCTTTTTAATGATTTGCCTGTTTGGCTTAATCAAAACTGGTTTTATTACAAGTAATGAAATATTTTAACTAACATACCATAACGTACGACTTTTAGTTTGAAGTGTCAGCAATGAATAAGCTGTATTTTTCAGTCAAATGGTTTTTCCTCATTCATCTGTGTTGCTACTAGGTCATAGAGTAAGTGGGTTTATCATGGGCACTATTATAGCACAGTTAAATCTCAATCTGAAAAATGGGAGGCTGGGTGGGAGTCTCTGTTTAGTATCTTTCTTAATCTTTTTGTTATTTATATTAAAATCACCTGTTTAAATAGCCAAACTTCAAGACATAAAACAGGCACTCCTCAGAGTAGGAGCTTTAAAAAAATTACCTTCCTGTAGAGACAAGTTGGTATCTTAGCACTGAGCTTGTTTCAACGATTACAGTGATGTCCCAAACCACATCTTAGGGAGCCCATTCTACTGCTGACCTCTGTGATTTGGGGGGGTACCCAGCAAGAAAAGCAAATGGTGATATCCGATGTTTCGGAAATAAACTTAGGCGTTCACACATAAATTCTACCCCTCACTAACTCCTAGGCTTTTTAGGATATTTCTTTATAAGTAGTTTACTGCTCATTCTGGTGTTTATGCTTTGTGATGACCTTTGCAGTGTGGCAAGAGGAAGGTTTTATGTCCATGCTCTCTCGTGATCATTTTGTTATAAACAAACAGCCTGGCATAATCGAAGAAAACTTAATGAATTGACAGTAGAGAGAAGGAATATGGGATTTGTGTTTTTTCATGATTTCACAGTTTATTTACATAGACTCTCTTAAAGTTTTAGCCACCTTAGATGCATAGAGTACACACAGCTCATGTTATAAGTGAGGAAACTGAGGCCCAGAGCTCAACCCAAGATTAAAACTTGGTTAAAATCTATCACTGAACAGGTTGTGGAGGTCCTGATTTCCTGTCTAGTAATCTTTCTGCCTCACTGTGCTTATTTTTGGTATACCAATTAGGCAAAAAACCAATTTATTTATTAATAGGGAAAAATACCAATTAGGCAAAAAACCAATTTATTTATTAATAGGGAAAAATAAAAAAAATATTTATTAATAGGGAAAAATACTTCCTAAAACAACCTATAAGTGACCCTAGTCATTTAAAACAGCAAGCAGAACCTGAGCCCTGACCCAAGACATCTAATTTCAGGCAACACTAGCACACTGCCCTCACTCTGACACTAACCAACCTGACTCCATTGGACATTTATGCACCTATTCAAAACAATAACAACAATAATAATAAACCCTAAATACCCTTATCAGTACAAATAACCTGCCGTCAAGTGACATAAGACTCTTTTCTTTTCCAGCAGTTCTCATCAAATTAATTCCTATCTACTGTAAATTAAAACATTCAAAGCAGCAGTCTGACTAAAAACATGAAATATTCCAAGGTATTTCCAAACCCAGTCTACTTCTTATAATATTTAGTGCGTATCTTGTTTCGGGACTATTTTTGCCTTGAGTGTCAAGGAAAGAGATTTCTATTTGAATAGACAAGACATGAAGAAAATGTAAATTGCCCTATATGAGGATGTTGTTGTTGTTATTATTTGGAGTGACTTCACAAAGTAGACTAAAAGAGTTTGGGTACGGCTGAAGCTTCCTAGGCTTTCTCTTTCGGCCACTATTCTCCCACTCTTTTCAATCCATAGCTATGTGGCTATGGAATATCATTATTTACAACATATGCACATATAAGTCTTCTGGAGCTAGACCCATTTAGAAATGGGAAGGTTATGCACAGAGAGTCCAGGGTCTAAGAGGCAGATGGTCCAGATCAAATTCTAGCTCTGCCACCTTATCCATCCGATGAACTTGGGCAGTAAGACTTTAAAGCTTGACTAGGCACTATGTAAAATTCACATTTGTGAAAATCAAATGAAATTGTCATGAAGGCACTTTATAAAAAGTAAAAATCACTAAACAAATGTCAGGTATAGGCCCCAGGAAACTTAACTGAGATCAACATGAGTAAATCTTTACTTCCTTTCACAGCAAAAGAGATCATTAAGATACTTCTTTTAAGTTCTATTTAATAAGACAAAATGCCAAGAGGGGAAAAAAAAATTTGGAGAGTCTGCTTAATAACAGACCATGATTAATCACTTTAATAAATGGGTTGATGTTCGCTATGCTACTGATCATCAAACCAATTTCAGTAATTCCATCAGTGCAATAAAGATATTTCATCCAAATTTTCTGAGCCAGTGGTTGGCTTAGATTCAGATATGGAAATTTCTGCTTGTGTTTTTAAAATAAATTGTGTCTTGTGGCAGTAAAAGAAAAAAGATATCCTCAATTTTAATTATTACAGTGGTTTTCTAATGGTCCTCAGATGCGGAATTTTTGTCCAAAGGAAACCTTAGTAGGAAGTGTCCTATATGTAGCAGTACGTTTGTTTCAGTTGATGTTGGAAGGCTCCCCACAAACCCCACCCAAGCTCCAGTCTGCCCTCTTTGCTCTAGAAACACCTGAGGAATAGCTACATGACGCTCTTAGGAGCACAGTCTGAAAACCATTCGTTTATTGAAAACAAAGCACTTTGAAGTAATTCGAAATAAAGTTTAATCATGATGCAGTCTCACAACAATGCCAAATGTTACCTTTGGCACAATGAGATCTTGGATATATCTGTTGATTGACTAGCTCTATGGGTTCATATAAGCAAGCAATACAAATGATATTTTCTTTTCTCAAAGTTCTCATTGATTAGCATTAGCTTCTAAAAATTCTGACCTCAGTGATATTGGATATTTTTTAGTGGTACTGGCTACTTCTCACAATACACTTAGGGGTTGACCAGATATCATGCTTTTTAGTTTTCTGGTACAGCTTCCATTTACAATCAGTTTTCATTCACTTTGATAATTTGCCTAATGAAAATGCTGTACATTTTATAAAGATATATTCTCCCCACTTTATACACACAAAAAGACTCTTGGTTTGAAATATTCCCTGGATGGAATTATAGAACAAAAATTTATATTTGAGCATATGTTTCAGAAACATTTTGACCCTATAGCTATTTAAAACTGGGAAATATTCCTAGCACTCTGATTTGATCCAACAAAGTTGAAATCATGAGAGTAAAGGGTAAACTCCTATTTCCACAGACTTTCATGCTTACAAGAAACAAAAAAAAAGAGAGTTGAGAACCTTAAGTGAATTAAAACCACTGAGAATTATGAAGTTGCCCATAAAACTTTTCCTTATCAATTGCTTCTGGATAGAGCCTGATCTAGGCAGAATATGAAAGGAACCCTCTTGCTTCAGATGGTAGGACATCCTTCTGAATCCAGGTTTTTCAGTAAGGCTTTGTGATCCTTATTCCCAGGAATTCAGCAAACAAATAGAGAAAGAATAGAGAAAATCATCAAGTGTTATCATGCAAGTTTCCTTATTTTTCCATATCCATCTGAGCTTATTGGGACCTCTTAATTGATGAATGAGGACTTTATCAAGCCTGGCAGGAGTCGTTATGTTTCTGATTTTCCTTGAAATGTATCCGTCATGCAGCTCAAAATTGAATAGCCAGTTTGGGGCCTAACCAGAGACATGGCACTGACTTAAGACACTCTGAAGGGGATGAATGATTAATGCAGTTTATAGACAGGATAGCGCTGCTTCTGTCTCACATGCTTTTTGTATGTAATCTCCAGTGGTTCAAGTTCAGATGGATCTAATGAAAAAGGACTAGATGTTTTCTACCTTCCCTTCAGAGCATGCTGTACGATTTATCCACTGACAAAATGTGCTAATGAAATGTCACCTTGGACAGCTTGCTAAAGGATTGATGGGCTGAAAGTTTTGCACTTTAACTTTTGCAGGAAAAATGAATAAGTCCTCCAAACTCTGTATGATATAGAGATCCATTATGGTTTTCTAACTCAGGAAGTAGCTATGCCACTGATGGAATAGTGGATAGAGACAAACACTGATGGAACAAAGTTTATAAATAAGGAAATTGAGGATGTGTGGCTTTATTATACCTCCATTCTAAATTACTGTCAAGTTACATGATTTTATGAAGGCATTTCCTTCTATATACCTTATACAATTGTTTTCAATCTGTTAGTCTATCAATCAATGAGAAATAAAACCATCAGCCTCTGTAGACAGTTATCCTATTTCTTTATTTGTTCTTTGTCCCTTCATTACCAGAATCCCAACTATAAAACCTATCCTGAGAATGGTTTTAAACCTTTTAATTCTTTCCACTCATAAAAACTTCATAATCTGTGAGCAATGGCCACTGGAGACCGTTAAAGAGAATTGAAAATGGCAGACAAAAAAATCAGGATGTGGAAGAAAATAAAACCGTACATAATCAGAGAGACTGTTGATAGCAGTAAGAGAGCAAGATATACAAAGTGGACCAGCACTGAAATAATAAAATCAAAGACACAGGTGAAAATTAAGCAAAAATAATGGGATGCAGAAAATAACTGAGTTATAAGCTATGTACATCTACACTGACCAAAATAAATAAATAACCACACAGTGACTCAATACACACACACACACACACACACACACACACACAAACATACACACAAAGAAGCTTAAAGTGTATAGGCCTACAGAAAGTAAGTTAGCTAGTGCCTCATTTTATCTAGAATGGTGAATGGAAGAGAAAAGAAGGATATTTTCTTACTCCTTAGTCCAAGGAGAAAATCTGGTAGAATCTGCCAAGGCAAGAAAATTATCTGTGATCAAGTTCCATAACTGTTAAAATGAGAATGAGAGTATTATTAGGGTAACGCTAGCTGCTATAATAATAAAGTCAAGTCCCCAAATTTCAGAGGCTTAATAGAATAGAAATTAGTTTTCCACATAGTATCAAACTTAAAACAGTGGGGAGTTAACATTATCCTCTGCTAAGATTGACAGATCTTGATTCTTTCCATCTTGGGGCTTCACTATTTTTAATATATAGTTCTCTCTAGGTTGTTTAATGTATAAAACTTCCAAGAAAAAGTAACATGAGAGTCAGCGTATGAGGTGTTTATAAGGCAAACCTAGTAGAGAGCCACTACTCAGTAGACTATATGACTAATCCTAACTACAAGAGATTGGAAAATGTGGACTAGGTGAATGTCTGGAAAAAGGAGGAAACAAGACAAATAAATAATCTGATAGCAGTTCCTTTCACTTTTGTTGGAAAAAAATCAAAGAATATAGTGCCTATATAATAAAGCTCATTATCTCATAAGCATTTCTTTTTAATTTTACCTGTCCCTCTAATATTAAATGCCTCATAAGTATAATACTTCGTTATTATTATTTGGTTCTAATTAGGATAGCTATTTTTGTAACCATTGTTGGGAGGGAGTGGGGGAAGACACAGCAAAAGGACAATTTACTTAATAAAATTGAAAACAAATAGATTATGCCCTTTTGATTACAAAATCACTGAAAAGGGAGGAGTTCTGAACTCACTGACCTTCACGGTCCTTTTGGAACTGAAACATGTTTGTCCTTGATTTGTTAATATTCTGCCATATTTAATTCTCTCTTAACACACATTCTGTGTATTTCATCTCAGCATGATTTCTAATTTTTTATTACGTTCATACTTGGATGGTAACGATGACATAAAAGCCGCTCAAAGGTATATTGAATATTTACACTTGTTTCATTTTTAAATCCAAAAAGATAATCTGTTTTAAATGCATCCATGTCACATTGTAGTTGCCAAGATTTTGGAAGCATGCTAAACTAAAATTTGATAAAAGAAGTTACCAAATTGGTGATTAGAAATTCAAAGACAGACAGGATTAATTTTGTTTAATAACTTATGTTTTATGTGCTAGATAGTTTCAACTTTTGAAACTCATATGTTTTTACAATCTAAAAAATGAGGGCTGTCACTGTGGCCTATACAACGTTACCTTTCCCTATAACAGAAGTGTGATTAGTACACAGATACTGACTCAATTACTGATGTTTATGTAAGTTTTTGTGATTTTATATACTTTTAAAAATTATGATTGATATTACTCTTAATCTAAGTGGATGTAAAGATTATTGAAAACAGAGCAAGATTTGGAGTTAGCAAGACAAGTTTGAATCTTGTTTCTACTTTAGGTTGCATGCATTTGAGTGTTTCTTAGACTCCCAGGATTATTACTTTACTGTCACACTTTGGTTGCTGAATTATGAGCCTCTTATAGATGAAGTTACGTGACCAAGGTATAGTTCCTACTGATAATAAAATACCCTTGTCCAACACCTAATATGTACCAGAACAATTTTGCCTGGTGCTTTATCTAATCATCTCATTTAAATTTATAGTTATCTTATGAAGAAGGTAATGGTTCACTTAAGATAAGCAGTTAATATATAGCAGGGGATTCTAAAAAAGCTGAGAGGGCCAGAGTGAGACAAAAGAGAGGTATTAAATACAGAATAATAAACACCTAGCAGATTAAAGGTATCTCAGGAACTCCCAGCTAGAGTTTCCATCCACGCTATGTGGTTAGGAAAAGAAGCAGAAGTGCTGGTAAGATGCTAAGTGTAGGATAAAAGCAGGATTTGCTTTGAACATTCCTGGACCGTGATCATGGAAATGCTGAATTTGGCAAAGAGAGAGTGGTATATACTAGTGAAACAATTATTCTTGAAGAAGTGTGTTTGTGGGAGGCTGCCGGAAAGGGGAGTGTATAGGTGGATAGGGTTCTACTAAATTATCCACATAAACCTACTTAGTTTTCATTGTAGAGTGTTGGTAAAGGAAACTAGTGTCCATTCTACCTATTTCTTAGGTCAAGTTGCCTGGGAAGAGTCAAAATCAGACAGAGGGATTAGCCCGAACTGTAATGCAGTTGCAACAAATTCCTCAGGCGATCTAGTTAGGATGGCCCCCAAATTGAGACAAGGTGACAGGGCCTTTGTCCCTCAGTGGAGACCAGTCACTGACTGCAGCCATCCCCCAGGGTGGGAGTGGCAGCAGTACAGCATAATATTTTCTACAGTGGGTAGATTTCCTACTGTAAAAAAGTCAAAAAAATCCTTAATCCAAATGAAAATTTTAGACATTTACCACAAAATAATCAAAAAGCAAGAGGAGAATTAAGTTATATAAAGGACCTGAGAAAATGGTAGGAAATAACTAAAGTCAATATTATTTAATAAGACTCAGATGAAATATATTCAGATGATGGAAATAAAGTAGGTCGCCTTGTTGTCAGATATTTGTAATACTATGTGAATTCGGGGATTGTTGAGTTTCTTACGATGAAATAAAAATATGTGCATTTGTAATTCCATGCATTTGGTGCATGAAGTATCCCAAGTTTGAGATAATCATTTCCCCAAAAGCTCTTTTCAGTTTCAACAAAAATACAACCACCCAAGTCACTTTGGATACAAAATTTCTGAGAAGAGAAAGATTTGCTGTGCTCCAGCCCCAGAAAGGAAATCAACTGAGCTGGCAAAGAGGGACTCAAAGACTTGAGATGATCATAGAGAGTGAAGTAGCAACCAGGTTATGAAGGACTTTGTTAGGCGAGAAAAGGTCTTGGATTTTGTTCAGTGGGGTGATTGATAGAGCTGCTCAAATGGGTTTCTGAGAGCTGATCACTAAATTTTCATGAGTATTGTAAGCCTGTTTTTAAACATCATCCACACTCAGGGTTAAACTAGTTAAATTATTTAAATTTACAACTAAGTGAATCATGTTGGAAACAAAGGCAATCAAAGCTCGCCACTTCCTAAATTATTTTGCTATAGCTTTCTATTATCACAATAGACGTTTTACAACTATTGTATCTATATGGTGGACACGCAATGCAATGGAGTGCTACTGCACACCTCTTTCCAGCTCCACATTCAGTGATATCACATGATGATGCTAGCTTGAAACTGGTGGGAGTTTTGAAACAAAGGAAATCATTAAGCTAATCACTACAAAACAGAGATTTTTTTTTTTTTCATTCCCCAGAGAGCTGGTTGCTTAACATTTATCAACAATTAATCTAATTCTAACTGAAATAAGAAGAAAATAAAGATTTTTAAAATATCTAATTGAAATAGGAAAATTAATTTTAGCAAGACAGTGGCATAGTTAAACTTTGTTTTGTTTGCTTTTTTATTTTTCTTTTTTTTTTGGTTTTATGTTTAAGATAACTCTGGCTATTGTGTAGAGAAAAGACAAGAGAAGCAAGGGAGAAAGTTAGTTAGGAGGTTAGTGGGATTTTATTATAGTCACGTATGCTGGTCTCAATGAAGCAAAGAGAATGAATTAGAAATAGGACAAATATTGTTGTCAGACTTGAGGAAGAGAGAAGGATCCAGGATGACTGTAATATTCTGGCTTGAACAGTGTGTTCCTGATGGTGCAATTTACTATGACCGTAAAAACTAGAGGAAGAAGGAGTAACATAGAGTTGGTGACAGGAGTGAAGGAAGAAACAGTGCAGTTTTGAACATGCTAAATTTGAGGTGCATTTTAAATATCCAACTTACATAGCCTGGAGCATCATGCCAGGGAGTTAAAGGAACATCAAAAGCATTGAGAGCCCTGGGACTGCATGAGATCACCAAGGAAAGAGGGTGACAAAAGAGTAAACAAACATCCTACATCAATGTCTTTATGACTCTGACACCTCACATTTCTGCTTTTCACTTGATGTTGACAGAGTGTCTTAAAGCATTCCTTCTGTTTTAATCCTCCATGGACAAAATAAAGCAAGGCCTAAATGCTATGGTCTCTGTTTGTTTTACTTTGGTGAGTTTTAGCCATATACTAGCTAACTCTCTTCCTTTCAATCCTGGCTTATTTCAAAAAGTCCTCAGTATTACAAGAATTTTCCCTAATGGGTGTGTAGCTGCAAAGAGAGGTAACTCAGTGATCCAAAGACAAAATCCACTGACGACAAATTATGTATAGACAAGAAGAAGAGATAACAAACCACCTTGATGACAATCACGATGATTATTCTTTTCAGTTTCTCCTTTATAGAATAACCTCTTTAGGATTCCAGAATCATTGTCACCTGTAACTGATTGATTCCCTTGATTCCAGTTCTTCTCTCAGCAAGTATCCTAGCCTGTGCCAGTTCCTTGGAAAATACATGCATAAAAGCCCAAGCATTAGGCAAACTTCCCTTGCATTAAGACCTAACCATCCCTGCCAGAAGTCAGTAATAATCTGACGTATACTACAGGCTTCAATTGTACAGAGAACATACTGTAAAACATATATTGCCATATTCTAATATTTGCAAACCTTGAGATATACATCTTTAAATTTTATGGCTATCACAGACACAAATGTCCAGATGTTAATTTTTAAAACAGATCCAAAGCATCCATACCTATACCAGAGTCCTCAATGTGTGACCAGGTCATGGAAGCAGCTTGAACATCAGCTAATGAAATTTGCTATGTGAAGCAAATATAGAACTTATTGTTTGCAAAGGTGAACATCTGGAAAGATCTATCTTTCCTACATATAACCAACCTGTTTGGTTTTGAATGCTAAGTTCTTACTAAAATTCTAAGTCTGTACAATACTACAAAGCTTCAGTAATCAAAACAGTGTTGTGCTGGCACAAACAGACACATGGATCAATGGAACAGAATAAAGAGCCCAGAAATAAACCCACACACCTACGGTCAATTACTCTTTGACAAAGGAGACAAGAATATACGTGGAGAAAAAGACAGTATCTTCAGCAAGTGGTGCCTGGAAAGTTGGACAGCCGCATGTAAATCAATGAAATTAGAACACACCCTCACACCATGCACAAAAATAAACTCAACATGGCTTAAAGACTTAAACATAAGACATGACACCCTAAAACTCCTAGAAGAGATCATACGCAAAACATTCTCTGACACAAATCATACCAATGTTTTCTTAGGTCAGTCTCCCCAAACCAAAAATAAACAAATGGGACCTAATCAAACGTACAAGCTTTTGCACAGCAAAGGAAACCATAAACAAAACAAAAAGAACCTACGGAATGGGAGAAAATATTTGCAAACCATGCAAACGACAAGGGCTTAATTTCCAAAATATACAAACAAACAGCTTATACAACTCAACAACAAAAAATCAACCCAATTGAAAAATGGGCAGAAGACCTAGACATTTCTCCAAAGAAGAAATACAGATGACCAATAGGCACATGAAAAGAGCTCAACATCACTAATTATTAGAGAAATGCAAATCAAAACTACAATGAGGTACCACCTCACACCAGTCAGAATGGCCCTCATTAAAAAGTCTACAAATAACAAACACTGGAGAGGATATGGAGAAAAGGGAACCCTCCACTGTCGGTGGGAATGTAAGTTGGTGCAGCCACTATGGAAAACAGTATGGTGATTCCTCAAAAAACTAAAAATAGAATTACTATATGATCCAGCATTCCCACTCCTGAGCATATATCTGGAAAAAACCATAATTCAAAAAGATACATGCACCCCTATGTTCACAGCAGCACTATTCACAATAGCCAAGACATGGAAACAACCTAAATGTCCATCAACAAATGAATGGATAAATAAGATGTGTACATATAGACAATGGAATATTACTCAGCCATAAAAAAGAACAAAATAATGTCATTTGCAGCAACATGGATGCAATTAGAGGTTATCATACTAAGTGTAAGTAAGTCAGAAAGAGGAAGACAAATACCATATGCTATCACTTATATGTGAGATCTAAAATATTTCACAAATGAATCTAGCTATGAAACAGAAACAGACTCACTGACATAGAGAACAGAGTTGTAGTTTCCAAGGGGGAGGGGAAGTGGGGAGACATGGACTGGGAGTTTGGGGTTAGTAGATGCAGACTTTTATATATAGAATGGATAAAAAACAACGTCTTGCTGTACAGCACATGGAACTATATTCAATATCCTGAGATAAACCATAATGGAAAAGAATATTCAATAAAATGTGTATATATATCTGAATCACTTTGCTGTACAGCAGAAATCAACAAAACATTGTAAATCAACTATATTTCAATTAAAAAAATAAAATTCTAAGTCTGTAAAATAAAGTCCTTATAAACAAAGAAGTTAAACCTTAAATCAGTTTTCTAAGCCATATATGCCTATATGGAAATGTGCTATCTACCAACTAATTTTTTTTATTATTATTTTAGCCAAGAAACAGAGCTAAGCCCAATACTCCCAAATGCATCTACTATATACCATATATTAGGTATCTCCCAACACTTTATTTTAACAAATGCTGATTTAAATGCTAGCATTCCTTTCACTATGCTTTGATTGTGACAATCTTATGCATTTTACTAAGATTGTATGTACCTGTTTCGATAGCTATTCTTTTCCTTTGAAAATTAAAATTCATCAGAAAATTTCCTATATTATTAATTTTTATTTCTTTGTCTTTTCTTTAACTTTTTGGATGCTCATATATCCCAAAATAGCACAACTTAATAAAGTCTATCTTTGTAAATCACCACTTAAATCTCAAAAATAATCATAATTGATTAACTGGGAAAAAGAAAATGAAAGACATTACAAATACTCAAAGCTTACAATGACATGCCTTGAGTTTTCAATGAAGTTTGATATAAAAAACTGAAAAGAGCTGAATTTTTCTACGTGATGAAATGAATTTTTTTTTCTAAGCTTCTGAACTTCCCATCCCTGAAAATAAAGCCTTGGTTAGCATCTGCCAAAGGAACTTTGGAGGACATTTCTTTACTGGCTGGGGGGGGGCTACTTTTTCATCTCTATTTATCAGTGTACAGATAAGGAAAAACTTAACCAGTTCACTTCTGTATTTCCTTTAATATTTTCTAAAGAGGCAAGAAACCTCATCCTATGAGATCCTGTGACCTCATCCTATGGATCCTCATCTCATAGGATCCATAGGATCCTCATCTCATAGGATCCATAGGATCCTATGAGATCCTATGTACTTAATGGAGATGAACTACAAATTTTGCTCTGAGCTTTCTGGCAGCAAACATGAAAAAGCAGCATAACACAAAGTCTAACATGATTTATAAGTTCCATAATTCCATGGACCAACCCATTAGATAAAAATAAATTATATGTATATAACTTATTTGTATATAATATAAATTTATAAATATATAAAATATAGTATAAATATATATTGTAAATTTAAATGTATATTGTAAATATATATCATAAATATATATTTTATATATGTATATGC
>NW_006783288.1:1687171-1689932 GCF_000442215.2 Lipotes vexillifer
ATTCCTGCCTCAAGACACTGAAATTTGTCCCAAGTGTCTTTAATTAGAGACAGAAGTATAAGTTAAAAAATATTGTATTCAAAATGTCTTTATAGTAAATATCAAAAAAATCCCAAGGGTTGCTCCTAAAGCAATATTAAGTCCAGAAAGGTAAAGCACTAAGACATTTTCATAATTTGTTAAGGAAAGGTTTGAGTATCAGTTGTTCAAATTTCCAGGTTTGATGAAATATTTTAGACAAAAGAAGACCATAGATGTTTAACTCTACTCAGTCTGATTTTTATTCTGCATATCTTAGTGTAAATATAAAGAATCTTTTAATTTGGAGATAATGAAAACTTTCTGTATAATTTGTTCACTTCCCTTAACTTTTCTCTACCCTTGCTTTACCTCCAGTCTATAAAATCAAAGAAAACATTTTTCATTATATTTGTGCTTTATTTACCTGTGCTTTGAGTCCTTGGATATGCAAGAGAATGCAGCAATGAGATTGCTGCATGGAGAATCCAATTCAGTCTTTAAAATATTTGAAACAATTTAAAGGGTAAACAGGAAGAGTCTGTGGCAGTAACATCACATTTCAGTGTTGCTCGGAATGAAGAAAAGCTGGGAGTTCTGCCGGGTCAACAGTCACAACAGAGAAGGAAGCACTGAACCTGAGTTAGTACTAGCTTTAGAATTCTATTATTTAATATTCACTAAGGGTATTCCAAAAATGTCAGGGCCTGCCCTTTAAACTTTTATTGTGTATCTGTGCATTTTCTGCCCTTTTAAAGCCCTGATTCACTAACTTCTTAAGCCAGTGGTGAAAATATTTCTAGTTTCCACTGAGACATACTGGGGAAAAATGGCACTTAATAATAATTAGATGAAGAATATTTCAGTTAGAATCAAAAGGAAGTTCTGGGAACTTTTCTAAAGGAGTAGACACACAATGAGCTGGAGAAGTAGGAAGGCTGGTGGTGTAATTCAGCCTAAGTCTGAAGAGCTGAGAAGCAGGAGCTCCTGTGCTTGGAGGCAGGAGAAGATGGATGACATCCCAGCTCAAGGAAAAAGAGAGGGGATTCACCCTTCCTTCTTTCATGTTTTCTTTTTTCCATTCAGGCCCTCAACAGACTGATGCTACCACCCACATTGGTGAGGGCAGATCTTCTTTATTCAGTCTACTAAATCAAATGGTACTCTCTTCTGGAAATACCCTCACAAACACACCCAGAAATAAAGTATTATCTGGGCATCCCTTAGCCCAGTCAAGCTGACATAAAATTAACCATCACAGGAAGGGCGCATGTAAATTGAAGATGGTTAACTGATGCTTTGGCTTTCCTGTGATCCATGGTAAAACTTGGGAAGTTGTGCTATCTTAGATAGTAGGTTGCCTATCAGATTATTAACTACTCTATTCAACTAAAATAAAAATCACTATTGAGTTTTGCAGACCTGAGTAAGCCTCTCAAACAATGGTTATGCCATAATGTAAAAAGTGATGAAATTAAACATTTTAGAGCAGTTTTTATAGTGATTTATTTGATTTCTTAGGCCTTTTGTTTTGTGCTCTACTTGTTTCTACTTATTTAAATCTCTCCCTTCAGTGACAATAGTTATCTTATTTACTCAGAAACAAAACAAACAAACAAAAAACCCAAGGTAGTAGAAATATTGAAAACCAGGAACTGTATTAGAAGTAATAGGAAGGTTTATCAAGTACAAGCATAAGCACGTATATAATTGTTAAAGATCTATTTTTATCCAACTAATAATTGCTTTCCATGTCAAACTAATATTAAAAAAAATAATTTGCGGTCTTCCCTGGTGGCGCAGTGCTTGAGAGTCCGCCTGCCGATGCAGGGGACACGGGTTCGTGCCCCGGTCCGGGAAGACCCCACATGCCGCGGAGCGGCTGGGCCCGTGAGCCATGGCCGCTGAGCCTGCGCGTCCGGAGCCTGGGCTCCGCAACGGGAGAGGCCACAACGGTGAGAGGCCCGCGTACCGCAAAAAAATAAAATAAAATAAAATAAAAAATAATTTGTGGGAAAAGAGCACAGATAGGTAATATCCATTTAGTAAATAGAATCAATATGGCCTTCCTGTGAGAAATTCTTTAGTTATATGATTTAAAACAAAACTACAACTAAACTAAAACTTAAACAAATCAAAAATTAAGTAAATTAAAAAAACTGTAAGAGGGAGAAGAGGAGTGTCAGTGCTGGTTACAGTGTCTTAATTCAGTAGTAGGTAAGCTATAGCTCATGGGCCAAGGTTGACCCACCACCTCTTTTTGTACAGCTACGGAGCTGCAAATGGCTTTTATATTTTTAAATGGTTGCAAGAATATATAAAACCTAAATATTTCATGATGTGAAAAATAGATAAAATTTAAATTTCAATGTTCATAAAGCTTTTTGGGAACACAGCCACAGCTCATTCATTTACGTATGGTCCATGGTTTCTAGGCTGCTACAACAGTGGAATTGAGAAGCTGTGACAGAGTGTATATGTCCCACAAAGCAGGACATATATACTGACTAGGCCTTTGCAAGAGAAATTTGTCTATTCCTATTTTAATTCAGAGACTTGCTAATTATTACCTGTTTGAAGAATATTAGTGGGTTTGTGTTTATATCACATTAGTAAAGTTATGGTAAAATATTTAATACCTATTACATATATATAATATGCATGGCATATAGTATAAACATGAGTGTATATATATATATATATATATATATATATATATATATATATATATATATATATATAT
>NW_006783288.1:1689982-1755185 GCF_000442215.2 Lipotes vexillifer
TATATATATATATATATATATATATATATATATATATATATATATATATGTTTAGTCCTTACTAATTGTCATGTACTGTGCATATTACATGCCTATCTCATTTAGTTCTCCCAGGCAATATATGAAATATTTGAGTTATTTCACTTAACCCCTGAAATAGTCATGCAAGGATGTGCTAGAGTTAAGCCCATTTAACAAATGCAAATACTGAAATTCACATAGACTATCTGGTTTCCAGAGTCAAACATCTGGAACTCAAGCCCTATTTAATCTAACTCCAAATTTCATACTCTTATTCACTGCTACAACTTTATGTTTAGTTACATATTTATATAAATTAAAATTTATACACAAATGCTAAGACATCAAAGTCTAAAGAAATTATGCAGCATATTTATTTTAATTTCAATTTAAATATATCTTTTGCTGTTTCAAGAAAATCTTAAGGACAGCAATAAATAATGTATTTAATGTTGCCAGATAGAGCCTACTAATGCAGACAAAGGCAGTTTCATAAAGGGCCAATATATTTTTATCTTTTTCTCCTGGAATATTTTCTATCTAAGCAGAGTGAGTAGCCACAGGGAATATCACTCATTCTATGAACCTCCAGGGAATAGTCCTAAAAACACTTGTGAGATAGTAGATGAAAACTGAAGGAGGAAGGGAACTGAGGGAATAGTAAGCAGAGGAAAACTGGCCATCTGCTTACCAGTCTGAAATTAGTCCAGTTTTTCTCCAGCTAAATTCATACAAATTAAGTTCAAATGATTAAATTGTACCAAGTGGAGATTCATAACCTTCCTAATTCTGTGAATCAGGAATTAATTATTGGTGGGAATATTATTCATCAAGACTGTCCTGACCCACAAAAGGCTCTTCTCCAGCCATTCTTTTAAATATGTTCCTAGGGGGAAAAACGTCTCATTCTGGATCTTGGGTTGTAACTGACTCAGAATAGAATTAGAATATCTGAAGAGATTCTAATAAAAATATAACCTGTAAAACCATACATTATTTGAGACTAAAACACTTTGTGACAAATTTACTAAAGTGAATTATGTTTTTAAAGGGAAAAGGGAGACACCAGTTAAAGAAAAAAATAATATTCTATGTATAAATATAAGATGTAAAGTGTCCATTTTTTTCCTTGATGAATGATATTTAACTTAGTACAAAGAAACTAAAATTTAAGAAATTTCTACATATGCCAGTAACCTTATTAGATGCTTCACTTATGCTATTTTGTATAATTCCTACAGCAGCCCTGTGAAACATACATTTTTCTCTCATTTAAAAATTTAAGAAAAGGCGAAAGTAGCTGTTGTAGAGTAAGTCCTTGCTCGTGTTCATTGTTCAGTTCCTTTTCCCCTTATCCATACTGGATAGAGTATTCCTCCTTTCCCCTTGACTTTAGGCGTGGCCATGTAAATTGCTTTGGCAAGTGGAATACTGTATTAGTGAACTGATGACACAGGAGGCTTAAAATATGCTTCAGTTTTTGGCTTTCTCTTTTGTGCTTCTGCCTTTGTCATGAAAAGTTTTCCCTGGCATCTTAATACCCTTCAGCTGAGCCCACAAGCTGACCCAAGCTGACCCAAAGACCATGGGCAAGAAAAACACTTAATGCTATATGCCACAGATTTTTATGTAGGAAAATATGACTATGAAAAAGTGGTGATGGGATGATACCATAAACCAAAACAGAACAAAACACACAAATGGGAAAAACTAAAATATGTGCTGTTTTATTTGGAATTAGGTGGGAGGCAGCAAAGAGACTCTCTTACGGGAAGCTGGAAGAATGAGCCCTGTAATAGTGGCAAGACTTTGGGTAAAATTTTAGTTACAGTTATTTAAAAGAGAGAAAATAAAATTTTGAGGCAAAATGTTGAATGTATGAGTTACTTGCTTAAGATACTATAAGAAAGTGATGAGCTCATTCAAGAACAAAAGAAAACAAAAACTAGCCACTTGGCAAGCAAAACTTAGAATAGAGAGCTCAAAGATTGCATGGCTGGAGAAAGGAACTGTCTTTCTTCAAATCAAAGGTGTATCCTAACCAAGATGGCCTTAATCTTCCCCTCAGCTTCACTAAACTTTAGGGAGCTTTCTTCCGATGGTAGGTCCCCTGCCTCCCTTATTTTAGGGCGTTTACTTCAGAAAACTTTCTATTGTAAACTCTTTCTCTGCCCTTTTTGAGAGGTAAATATTCTCCCAGTCTCTTGCCAGTTTTACAATACAAAAAGGTTTTCCTTATGTAAAGCAATTATACTCCAATAAAGATGTTAAAATAAATAAATAATTCATTCATTCATTTTTAAAAATAGAATTTTCTCTACCTAAATTATGGTGAACCATGGAAGAAACTTAAATAAGTCCACTGCATTTTTTAAAAAAGTTATTATGAAGATAGTATATATTTGATTTTATTCAGTAAATGTGTACCTAAAGACACCATTAGATTGAATTTTTGTAAGCCTAATAAAAATGTAAATCCATTAAAAAAAAAAAAAAAAAAAGACCTGGGAGCCACCCCTTTGAAATACAGTCATCAAGGATGAGAGTGCTCCTACCTCCCAGTCCCATTGGAAAGGTAGGACAGTGTCTTCAAGGGGCATCAGTTAGCAAACACAGATGGCCTAATCATAGAGAAAAACATCTGCAAACTCAGGAACAACTCAATGTGATGGCACATCCCACTGACCAGTCTCCTTCCTTAATGTCCTCTAGTCCTTTTCCACTAGATCACCCACCTCAGCACTTAAAAATACATTCACCTTGAGTTCAGTCTGTTTCCTCTGTGGCAATAATCTTAACTAAGGCTTCCTGTTTTTTTTTAAATTTGTCCAGTGTAATCTTTCTTTGACAGTCCATTGAAGAACAGCCTCAGATAAAGGACAACTACTCACTCTGAGCATTACAGTAAGACATGATCTCAGAGCAAAGACTAAATCAAGCCTGTGGCTGTGACATTCTTTGTAAAACCTCTGAAAGGAGTTAAGATACATCTAGTAGATCTTCTAAGCCAACAAGACTGCTAGGAAATGTAGGGTCATAAGCCCATAGAATCCTGATGTATACAAACCTCTAGTAACTAAGGAGAGAGAGAGAGGTATTTTGTAAAACTATTTTAGAGCTGACATTTGGCACATGGATTTGACCGGAATCAAATACATAGAAATTCAGAATGTTTCAAGAGTGTTGTACTAGCAAAGGCACCTCCTGCCCGCACTAAAAGAATATGAGATTTTTTTTTTTTTTTAGCGGTACGCGGGCCTCTCACTATTGTGGCCTCTCCCGTTGCGGAGCCCAGGCTCCGGACGCGCAGGCTCAGCAGCCATGGCTCACGGGCCCAGCCGCTCCGCGGCATGTGGGATCTTCCCGGACCGGGGCACGAACCCACATCCCCTGCATCGGCAGGCGGACCCTCAACCACTGCGCCACCAGGGAAGCCCCAAGAATTTGAGATTTTTGAGATATTAAAAGACATTCAACAGGAAGCTGACCAAGAAATCTGCTCGATGCCCTTTTCAAAAATGGCCAAGGAGAATGATGCAAAGAAGAAAATCCCAGAGAGTGGAGTCAAGAGCTAGAGAGAACAATCGACTGAACTGAACTGAAGCTTAGTCAAGGTACATTTCCTATCCCCAGGGTACAGGATTCTGGCAATATTTGCTCGTTAGGATCTCAGAATTGCTGTAGACTCATAACTTCTGTTTGCCTCCCTTTCTTTCCATTTCGAGTTAGGGGTGTTTATTGGGTTATCCTGCCCTTTTCTACCATCACATGTTGGGTGCATGGGATGGGAGGGGTGCAGACAATTTATCTAGCTCTCCAGATCCATAGGCATTGCATCTGGACCTGGTTGTGCCTGATGCCATGTAAAAATGGGACTATGGGGATGTTTTGAAGAGGAATTTAGTGTTTTTCACATGGGGAAATGGAGTGAATGGATATTTGTGACCAAAAGGAAGCTGAAGTTGTAGCAGCAACAAAGACATCCCACTCCAATCTCCTGATTACGGGGATGGTGAATGTGATGCTGGATTATATGCAGATGACTATGAAACAACAAGTGGTCTGTTTGAAATGGGTTGATGACCTTGGGGTGACATCTGTCCCAGTCAGAGGAGCTCAGGGGTACTGAGGAAGTTCCAGTTTGACATATGTATCTCTTAATAGCATCTAAACTTTAAAAACTTTAACTTTTACTCACTAAGTAACAGAATCCTCAAGAGAGATAAAGTAAATATTTAAATGTTAATTATTAATAAATGATTAAAAATGTTATTCTACTTGCATGACAACATGTTTTAATTAGGTTGAAATTGCATACTAATTGGTAAATCTAAGTTGAGCAGAGTCTCCTTGGAAGCGTACATTTACTTTTACACAGAGTTTTAGATAGTTTTATCTATTTGCATGTTTGAAGGAACTTGTGTTAAAATCTGATCTTAATATTGTACATATGATCACTACAACTGGTTAATACCTGTAAGGGAAGGAGTACCGAATTTGGAATGAGATGTGCTACTTACCACCTCTATGGCCTGGAACATGCATTTAACTTCCCTGAACATCAGTATCATTTTCTATAAAATGGGGCTGATATTAAATGTATTGTAGAGTTAGTGGGAAATTAATTGCTGCTATAGTATATGCATAGTTTCTATGGAACAGTAAGCTCTCAGAGATTTAATTTCATACCTGTCCCCCTGTGAACACCCACACACAATTTTTCCTCAATGCATAAGAAATTGTTTATCTGACATGAAATACAAAGTTGGAATTTTTAAATGAATCTGTGGGCTTAGGACACAAAATACTCAACTCCATTCACTCTTAATTTTCAGCCTGTCCTTTTCATAGTGCTGGTCAATCACATCAGAACTAGTTGCTCTATTCTATGGCTACTTCTCTTCTTTATCATGGTGCCTTAGAAGACCAAAATATTAGAAAATCAAATTAATTCAAAACAGCAAGTTATTTGAAAATAAAGAGGCTTTAAATTCAGGAGAATGTAAGTCATAGAGGATAGAGGTAGGAGCTGATCTGAACGTGTTAAAACCTTATCTACTGCTATGTCTCCAGATCGCTCCCCTTGTGTTTTGTGTAGCCAGTTGCCACACTGGAGATGGTGCGAGCAGGGTAGATATAAGGCTTAGCTCATATAGTGATGCCTATAAAATGACGAGTGGTCTGTCTGAAAAGGGTTGATAATCTTGAGATGACATCTCTTCTATTGGAGGGGCTTGGGGAACGCAACTACTTTCTGCTTTTACATCCTCTATCCTGTGCAGGGCATGCTCTGCTGCCCTGCCCTCTCAATCTGTTGCTCACTACATCTGAGCCTACCTCATTGGAGTATGAGGTTAGACAGGTTTAGATTCAAATCCCAGCACCACTATCCAAATAATCATATAATCTTGTATAAATTTCCTAAAATATTAGAACCTCCCTTCCTTAACTATTAAAGAAATTTAAAAAAAAAATCCAGCTCATAAAATCCACACCTCTCCTCAGATGAAATGAAACAACATGTGTCTGTGATGTAGCATGACAACCTTTAGTTGCCATTCAATAGAAAATAGCTAATACCAGCTTTTATAGCCTCACCTCTTTAAAAAACAAGTCGCATATAAACCTGAGGCAAACAATATGTTGAAGGTCCATGCGAAAATTTTATCAGATATCCTTTGGAATTAAGAAACAGAAGGAAATCAGAAATTGACAAAATTCACATCTGGTTCTACCATGAAAATAGAACAGATTAATTTCTGAGTTACGGTTACACACAAGGGGATCACTTCTACTGAAAGTGTGGTCCTCAGTATTGATTATTTGGATAACCAAGTGAGTTTCATCAGTCTGTTTTAAAATCCTAATATAATTTGTTTGAAAGTGTTTTAAAAGCATTTGTTTCTGGTGACATTCTAGCTAGAAATAGATAAGATGCCTTTATAAAAAGGTATTCTGTATTAGAGAGGAAATATATCAGCACTAATCTCTTGAGTTAGAACTGAAAAAAGGTACACAGATAGTTACCATAACCATTGCATTTTAAATGGTCCAGAAATGTCTGGTAAGTAGAAGCTTGTAGTAAATATGTATGAGAGAAGAAATGTAAAGACTTGAATTTTGCCCAGAGCACTTACTGAGACTATTTGGGAAAAAAGAGGAAGACCTTTTCTGAGCTTACCAGAAAGTTGTCATAAATCCACATTTTTGTACACATACACTCACATACACACAAAATACACATTTTGGTTCCAAGGAATTGAAGTATGGTGGTATGTTATAACAAGAAAAAACTTTAAACTAAGATTTTTTTTTAATCTCTAATTATTTCCAAGAAAACATTTGAGTCTAGCTTATTAATTAATGTAAATTTATATTAGAGATTGAAGTTTGTCATCTGACGTGGAAAGCTGAAAGGGAGAACAGATCACTAGCTTTCTAACAATCAGTGTTCTGCATTTAATATAGACTGCTAAAGAAAATAAGCAGCAGCTTTGTGGATTATTCAAAGGCCCAAACTTCAGAAGGAGAGTTTTAAAATGCTGTACACTGGAAGTAGAAACAAGGAAATGGACACGCTTAAATCCCCAAGGTCAGCAAGAGATCAGTTATAGGCACCTTTTAACCTAATCAAGACAGGTTATTCATAGGAATACTCTTTACACTGTGTCAACGATATAAGAGAAAAATATGGATAGAGAAATGTGATGAACAGACTTTACAACTCCAACCACTGTGTTCCTGCCCTTGTATTATCCTCCACCCCCCTGATTGAAAGAGACCTGTGACTTGCTTCTATCAACAGAATATGACAAAAGTGATAAGATGTCACTCCCCTGATTAAGTCATGCTATATAAGACTTTATCTTGCCCCCAACTGCTTTCCTTACTGACTTTGAAGGATCAAGCTTATATGAGCTGTATGGTCACAAGGAAATGAATTCTGCCAGCAACCTGAGTGATCTTGGAAGTTCATCTTTCCCCATCGATCCTCCAAATGAGAACCCAGTCCTGGCTGATATCTTGATTGCAGCCTTGCAGAGGACCCAACTAAGCTGTGCCCAGATACTTCACCCAGAGAATCTTTGTGATAATAAATGCATATTGTTCTAAGTCACCAAGTCTGTGACGATTCGTTACATAGCATAGAAAACTAATATGCGGAAATCCATCAATCTTCACAGAATAGCTTGGTGAAGGTAGAGCTTTCTTTGGAATATTGTTTGGTTTAAGGATAACTAATCTCTTTTCAGGTGCCTTAGTAGTACTGGACTACACACTATGCGGAGAGGGCTCATTTAATGCCAAGTAACTGCATGAAATTAAGCTCAAGCTCCAAATTCAAAAAAATGAAGGCTAAACAGGGAAAACCTATCAGACTGATTATCCAAAGAACTTATGGTTTCACCAACTTATTTTCTGTTGTTTCTTTTATTTTTTGTTTTTAATTGTGGTAACATTGGGATAAAATACAATTTGCCATCTTAACCATTTTTAAGTATACAATGCAGTAGCATTAAGTACAGTACATTCATATTGCTGTGCAGTGTCCCGTACTCTGCATCTTGCAAAACTGAAACACTATAACTATTAAACAACTCCCCATTCTTCCCTCTGCCCAGCCCCTGGCAACCACCTTTCTACTTTCTGTGTTGGATTTTGACTACTCTAGGTACCTCATGTAAGTAGAATCACACAGTATTTGTCTTTTGTGATTAACTTACTTCACTAAGCATACTGTCCTCAAGGTTCATCTATATCGTAGCATGTGACAGGATTTCTTTCTTTTTTTAAACCTGAATAATACAGTAACTCCCCTACATATGAACCTTCAAGTCACAAACTTTCAAAGATGCAAACGTGCCTTTGCATGTCCAATCACATAAAGTAGTTCACGTGTCTGGCATACATTGTCATGTGCATGCATCCTCTACAAGTGCTTGTGCTTTTGTGTACTTTACTGTATAGTACTGTATAGAGTACAGTCATACAGTATCTTTATTTCAAGCTAGATCTGCAAGAGGACGACTTCATTGAACTCCTTGCTGTGCAACACGAGGAGCTTACTAATGAAGACCTGATGAAAGTGGAGCCCCAGAGAAAGGATGAAGAGAGACAAGAGGAAGAAGTAACGGAAGAGCTGAAGAGATTCACGATGCAGGAAATGGCAAGGGGATTTTCTTTATTTGAGGAGGCATAGAATCTGAATGTAGAACAGTACACAAAGGTTGCAGTAGCCGTTCAGAATGCAATCCAGTGCTACCACGTCATCTATGATGAGAAAAAAAGAGCAACTACCCAGACATCACTGGATCATTTTTCCAAGAGCATAGAGAGAATTGAACCCAGCAAGGAACCAGAACCTGTGCCATCAACATTAGGTGTGAATGAAACTACAGCTTGCCCTCCATCTCCTACTGCTGGTGATCCTTCAGCTCCACCATCTCCCACCTCCTCTCCCTCCTCCAGTCAGTAACTCTTCCTGCCTTTTCACTTGATGCCAGCCCCTGTATGCCAGCTGTTGTACTGTACACTGTACTTTTCAAGGTACAGTACTGTAAAATTAAAAATGTTTCCTCTATCTTTTGTGTTGGTTTTTTATGTATTATTTGTGTGAAAAGTATTATAAACTTATTACAGTACAGTACCCTATAGCCAATTGTGTTAGTTGGGTACCTAGGCTAACTTTGTGGGACTTAAAAACAAGTTAGACTTATGAACTCACTCTCAGAAGGAACTCGTTCATATGTAGGGGACTTACTGTATTCTGTTATTTGTATTTACCATATTTTGTTTATCCATTCATCCATTGCTGGACAATTAGGTTGTTTCCAACTTTTGGCTATTGTGACTAATTCTGCAATGACTATATGAGTGTACACATATTTCTTCAAGACTCTTCTTTCAATTATTTTGTGTACATACCGAGAAGTGGGATTGCTGGATTATATGGTAATTCTATTTTTAATTTTTGAGAAACTGCTGTACTGTTTTCCATAGTAGATGCACCATTTAACACTCCCACCAACAGTGTACAAGCGTTCAACTTTCTTCATATCCTCACCATTTTTTATTTTCTGTTTTTTGATGGTAGCCACCCTTACAGATATGAGGTGGTATCTCATTGTGGTGCTGATTTCCATTTCCCTAATGGTTAGTGATATTAAGCATCTTTTCCTGTGTATTTTGGCCATTTGTATATCTTCTTTGGAGAAATTTCTATTAAAGTCTTTTGCTTCTTTTTTTTTTATATATTCCAAATATGATTGGCTTATTTTATTTTATTCTGATGCAAAACCAAAGATTCCATGACCACACAGAGACCAATATAATACAAGGTCATGAAAAAGTGGTGTGGAATATGCAGGACGTGATGAACAACTGGAGGGTCGGGTCATCTCCTTTGTAACATGACACTACACCATCGCTGAGCAACACATGGAAAATAACACTGCGGAACTGAACTGAAATGTGGCACGAATGTGACAACTTCCAGGCATGCCTTCAAGCACACCTCCCTTAGGATGGACTCCATATCTAGACTTCAGGGTGGGGAGGATTACAATTCTTTGGAAGAACAAAAAGTTCACACTTTTGCAATTTCACAGAAGAATTTTAAGGCCAAAACATAGTGGTTTCATTTCTCTTCACCTCCAGGGACAAAGCTGATGCTTTACTCAAAACCACATTAAGAAGAACTACAATCCTGCAGCCTGTGGAACAAAAACCACATTCACAGAAATATAGACAAAATGAAAAGGCAGAGGGCTATGTACCAGATGAAGGAACAAGATAAAACCCCAGAAAAACAACTAAATGAAATGGAGATAGGCAATCTTCCAGAAAAAGAATTCAGAATAATGATAGTGAAGATGATCCAGGACCTCGGAAAAACAATGGAGGCAAAGATAGAGAAGATGCAAGAAATGTTTAAGAAAGATCTAGAAGAATTAAAGAACAAACTAACAGAGATGAAAAATACAATAACTGAAATGAAAAACACACTAGAAAGAATCAATAGCAGAATAACTGAGGCAGAAGAACGGATAAGTGACCTTGAAGAGAGAATGGTGTAATTCACTGCTGTGGAACGGACTAAAAAAAAAAGAATGAAAAGAAATGAAGACAGCCTAAGAGACCTCTGGGACAACATTAAACACAGCAACATTCGCATTATAGGGGTCCCAGAAGGAGGAGAGAGAGAGAGAAAGGACCTGAGAAAATATGTGAAGAGATTATAGTTGAAAACTTCCCTAACATGGAAAAGGAAACAGCCACCCAAGTCCAGGAAGCACAGAGACAAACCCACAGCAAACATCATTCTCAATGGTGAAAAACTGAAAGCATTTCCTCTAAGATCAGGAATAAGACAAGGTTGCCCACTCTCGCCACTCTTATTCAACATAGTTTTGGCAGTCCTAGCCATGGCAATCAGAGAAGAAAAAGAAATAAAGGAATACAAATTGGAAAACAAGAAGTACAACCGTCACTGTCTGCAGATGACATGGTACTATACACAGAGAATCCTAAAGATGCCAGCAGAAAACTACTAGAGCTAATCAATGAATTTGGTGAAGTTGCAGGATACAAAATTAATGCACAGAAATCTCTTGCATTCCTATACACTAATGATGAAAAATCTGAAAGAGAAATTAAGGAAACACTCCCATTTGCCATTGCAACAAGAAGAATAAAATACCTAGGAATAAACCTACCTAGGGAGACAAAAGACCTGTGTGCAGAAAACTATAAGATACTGATGAAAGAAATTAAAGATGATACCAACACTTGGAGACTTGGAGAGATATACCATGTTCTTGGGTTGGAAGAATCAATATTGTGAAAATGACTATACTACCCAAAGCAATCTACAGATTCAATGCAATCCCTATCAAATTACCAATGGCATTTTTTACAGAACTAGAACAAAAAACCTTAAAATTTGTATGGAGACACAAAAGACCCTGAATAGTCAAAGCAGTCTTGAGGGAAGAAAACGGAGCTGGAGGAATCAGACTCCCTGACTTCAGACTATACTACAAAGCTACAGTAATCCATACAATATGGTACTGGCACAAAAACAGAAATATACATCAATGGAACAGGATAGAAAGCCCAGAGATAAACCTATGCACCTATGGTCAACTAATCTATGACAAAGGATGCACGGATATATAGTGGAGAAAAGACATCCTCTTCAATAAGTGGTTCTGGGAAAACTGGACAGCTACATGTAAAAGAATGAAATTAGAACACTCCCTAACACCATACACAAAAAGAAACTTAAAATGGATTAGAGACCTAAATGTAAGACCAGGCGGTATAAAGCTCTTAGAGGAAAACATAGGAAGAATACTCTTTGACATAAATCACAGCAAGATCTTTTCTGATTCACCTAGAATAATGGAAATAAAAACAAAAATAAACAAATGGGACCTAATGAAACTTAAAAGCTTTTGCACAGCAAAGGAAAGCATAAGACGAAAAGACAACCCTCAGAATGGGAGAAAATATTTGCAAATGAATCATCGTACAAAGGATTAATCTCCAAAATATATAAACAGCTCATGAAGCTCAATATTAAAAAAAAACCCAATCCAAAAATGGCAGAAGACCTAAACAGACAATTCTCCAAAGAAGACATACAGATGGCCAAGAAAGCACATGAAAAGCTGCTCAGCCATCACTAATTATTAGAGAAATGCAAACCAAAAGTACAATGAGGTATCACCTCACACCAGTTAGAATGGGCATCATCAGAAAATCTACAGACAACAAATGCTGGAGAGGGTGTGGAGAAAAGGGAACCATCTTGCACTGTTGGTAGGAATGTAAATTGATACAGCCAGCCTGGAGAACAGTGTGGAGGTTCCTTAAAAAACTAAAAACAGAATTACCATATGACCCAGCAATCCCACTACCGGACATATACCCAGAGAAAACCATAATTCAAAAAGACACATGCACCCCAATGTTCATTGCCGCACTATTTACAATAGCCAGGACGTGGAAGCAACCTAAATGCCCATCAACAGATGAATGGATAAAGAAGATATGGTACATTTATACAGTGGGATATTACTCAGCTGTAAAAAGGAATGAAATTGGGTCATTTGTAGAGATGTGGATGAATCTAGAGACTGTCATACAGAGTGAAGTAAGTCAGAAAGAGAAAAACAAATATCATATATTAACGCATATATGTGGAACCTAGAAAAATGGTACAGATGAACCAGTTTGCAGGGCAGAAATTGAGACACAGATGTAGAGAACATATGGACACCAAGGGGGGAAAGCGGCGGGAGTTGGGGGTTGTGGTGTGATGAATTGAGAGATTGGGATTGACATGTATACACTGATGTGTATAAAATGGATGACTAATAAGAAAAAATAAATAAATAAAAAATAAACATATACAGGTTATTTGTGAGTAAAAAACAAAAAAACAATTATGAGGTCTCTTTGAACTCCAGAATTCATGGACACCTCTTATAGCAATGGATCATGATTGCTTACTAATAAAGTTCACTTGATATGGACATGCAGAAATTAAAAAAAAAAAAATTACTCTGAGGGTGTAAAAAAACAAAAGAAAACCACATTGAGCTTCTAGTTCAAATCCTAGCCCGACCTTGTGCCCTCCTGCATTGAAGGTCTTTCCATGGATTAGAGCTGACAGGGTCAGTTTCACTCCTGCTCGAAGGGGCTGAGTATAATGCAGCCAATCAGGCTGGCATTATTCACTTTAGCAGACAGAGAAGTTCTACAATCCAGCTTGTACTTAGCAGCGATGCCGAAACGTGTGTTGTTACTGCCGGCGGTCCACGAGAGGTTTATTGATGTTTCAGTCTTCTCATTCACCTTCTGGTAGATCTACCTTCCAAATTCAGTGCCATTGTTCACATGAGTGTGCAGCTGGAAGTCTGTGGCCTTGTAACCCAGGGCGAAATTATTCTGTGACAGTTTGGATTTGGCTGTGTCAAAACTCATCTGATAGCCAGCAAGCCAACCTTCAAAGGCCAACACAGCCCGGCCATAGATGGTTGGTCCAGAAAAATTGATACCAACATTACTGCCAAGACTGAAACAATCCCGTTTATAGGAGGCCTTCAATTTCCCACTCTTCTTTCCTGTGTTCCCTACAAATATGGTATCAAGAGTCAGTTTTGACCCTTCAGCCAACTTATTCTATTCTCCAAAGACATTTCTGTCCCAAGAGTACTGTCTGTGTTCCACTTTTGGGTGAAGGTCAGTCCATAGTTACAAATCTTGTATTTGGTCTCTAGGTTGCCTGATGCTTTCCCTGTATCATTGTAAGCATGACCAGAAGTAGAAAATTCCACTCCACTACGTGACTTGGTTCTCAGATCTATTTTGACCATGCCAAATCCATATCCTTTGTTTGAAGACATCCTTGGCAGCCTTTCCTAGGTCATAGTAAGTTGGTGTGTTACACCATATCTCCGGCGGCAGGGCCTGTCCGCTCAGCCAGGAGGGCCCATCCACTCCGCTAGAGCACCGCTAGAGCACCGCTAGAGCACCGCTTAAGGTCTTCTTCAGGCCAACGCTGTCCGCACCTGCACAGCCCCACACCCGCGGTATCCGTGCGCTGCGAGCCCCACGCTGCAGCTGTGCCAGAGTGTTGCGCCGGGGTCGCGCGCCACACACGAGAGCTGGACTAACACCCCCAACTGTCCGAGTGTGCGCGTGCGTGGCAGGGCCCGACCTTTGGCTTCTTTCTTAATTATTATTTTTTTTTCTTTTAAGTTACGAGGGCCTCTCACTGCTGTGGCCTCTCCTGTTGCGGAGCACAGGCTCTGGATGTGCAGGCTCAGCAGCCATGGCTCACGGGCCCAGCCGCTCCGCGGTCACGAACCCGTGTCCCCTGCATCGGCAGGCGGACTCTCAACCACTGTGCCACCAGGGAAGCCCTTTGTTGTTGTTGAGTGGTAGGAGTTTTTAAAATATATATTCTGAACATTAACCCCTTATCAGATATATGATTTATAAATATTGTTTCCCGTTCCATAAGTTGCTTTTTCACTCTGTTGATTGTGTCCGTTGATGCACAATTTATCTATTTTTCTTTTGTTTCCTGTGCTCTCTCTTTTTTTAAAATCACACAAGTATTCCCCAGTGCTCTAATCCAAGATTCAGAGAATGATCATCATCACACAATGGGACGGAATGGAATAGATTCATCAGATGCAGTCACAAGTCCCAGTCTTTCTACTTTTAGGGATACTTGTCTAACTTGTTTAGTAAAAGCACTGCTTAAACCCTGTCAAATCTCCATGAAGGAGATGGGCTTGAATATATAGTTCTCTACATCCTGCTTATTGGGCTTACCTATAGCTAGAGTTGGGCTATGGGGAGCATCTGAGCTCTCTCTTTGGGCCCACCAGACAAAACAAAAAACAAAAGAAAGAAAACCAAAGCAAACAAAAACACTTGCGAAGTATAAAAGACCATGTGTCCAATTTTAAGGATAGATATCGACTATAGCATGGGGAGGCAGTGTACAATGTGGTGGATAATTGTACTGGTGAGGACTGTATCCAAAATAACTGAGTGTTCAGGAAAAAATTTACTAAATATTTCATCTCAGAATTGCTATGATAATTTGGCATATAACTGTAACTACCTCTGAACAAGTTGCCCTGTCAGGAATATGGAGGAGGCGAAAGTTTCTCAAAAAATATTTTAAGTTAAAACCAATATACTGGAGTACTAAAATAACAAATCCTCTTTGTGACCTCAAATAATTCTCTCTCTCTGGACCTGTTCCCTTACCTGTAAAAAATGATGCTAAATAAATGAGTTGAGTTAATCTGTCTTTTAGTTTGATTCAAAATCAATGAAGTATATGGGAAAAGCAGGGTGCCTACATGATTACATGACTTCATATACCTCAAAATGGGTTTTGTTTTACATACAATTAAAAGCAAATTATAAGCAAAGAAGATAATTACAACATCTTACAGAGTTCATGTGGGTGTGGTCATGTGGTTAAACGTGGATGTGAGGGTACCGCACAAGGTAAGCTCCTTATAGTGAATTTACTAAGTTTACATTTCCCAGACGGCAAGTTTCTTCAGGGTATTTAAGGTTTTAATGCAAGAAGCATGCGTGACATTACTCTGTTAATATTACAGGAAGTCTTTACTTTTGTATAGCTTATTTTGGCTGTAATAAAATCTGCAACTCACATTTTATGTGCAATAAATGTATAGGATCTGTTTCTCTCAGGGTCTTTAACAACTATCTTTACTACTGCAGCAAAATATTTTAGTGAAAATGTGTGATTCGTGGGTGATAAACATGGAGATGAGGTTGGAGGGACACGGTGGGACAAAGTGGCATAATGGGCTGTGAGGATAATAGATGCATTCTTTGGTTTACTGGATGACCATTTCACACCAAGAATTAAATTAAATTCATGCAGTAATAATTTTTAAGAGCCAGAAATACAGAACTATAGAGAAATGAACCCATGTGAGCTCATTCTTTTAGTCATATTGGCCCACACAAGACTCCTAAACAGTGTGTGTACCAAGCACAGTAAAAGATGATACTGAAACTATTCCTTTTCCTTTTTCCTTTCCTTTTCCTCTAGCTTTTCTTTTCCATTATGAGGTATGCTTAGCTATTCAGCAAACAATTATAGATGACAAACTATTGTACTAGTTATGTCATTGAAGAGCTAAAGAATGTTGGCAGAGACATGAATAATGCTCAGAATTTTCACTCAATCTTTAAGTGCAGTATTACTATTAATTCATTCTAGAATTATACAGACATTAGCAAGGTACATAATTATGGTAGTAATTTTCTTTAATATTATAATGTCTTATAAATGTTAGGATTGCTTTTCCAGAAGAGGGAAGATAAAAGTTTCCCTTATTCTGAACTTAATCTTCTGTGAATGAGTTACCCCAATTGCCCTCCCCAAAGTCTACCTATGGAATTGAGCTAGAAAACACCTGTCCTACACAGCAGCAAAAGTTGCTACATAGTTATTTGTCTTTAAAATACTCTTCTTGTAAACAAGAGGAGTTATTCAAGAGATTTGCAGCATCTCCTTGGTGAAGACAGGAGAGGAGAAAAGTCTAGAGGTATATGTGTTGTGCTTTGCTTTATATCATAAACATGTAAATGGAAGGTCAAGGATTTATTATTTTAAACAAATTCAAGTGAGGAGGGATGTTTTATTTTGTAAATAATTATGGCCTTATTTGTTTTAAGTTCAAATTTCCATACGTCAAATTTTATTAAATGGAGCACGTCTGTATGAGATCTAAATGGAAAACCTGAGAAGAGTTCATGTTTAATGTAGTGATGATTTAATGAATTAATCATTCATTTGTATATTAAATATTAGCCAAATATTTACCTAGACTCTGTTTTGTTCGGAATAGACTAGATCTTACCGCAGGAACAAATAACCACTATTACTGACTCTAAACAGACCAAAAAAAGGTTTATTTCCTACACTAGTTACATGTTGGTGATCGGATAACTAGGACCTCTGTTCATTATCACGTCACCTCCCCTCTGAGACTCAGGCTGATGAAGCATTCACTAGCTACACCGTGCCAGACACTGTGGTAGAACAGGAAAAGAATATGTTCGGGCCCGCACTGTCTCTTAAAACTTCTACCCAGAAATGACACATGTCACCATGACTCATGTTTCATTGGCCAACACAAGGCCCATAACGCGAGTCTGAAGTGCAGTATGAGAAATGCAATAAACTGAACTTCCTATTCACATGTTTAGGCGTGATTTCCTGTCCCGAACTAAATACAGAAAACAAGCAAAAATCAGTGTTACTTGTTTCAGAAAACACTTGACCCTGAGAGATACGCGTGCTAATCAAGTAACTTATTGATCAAAACTAACATCCCACCATCAAGAATGGTTTCAAGACCTTCACTTTGTTGTGTCCACCATGCAAAGCCATCATGTCATAAATATTTCCTGATCTCAACTAATTCCCGTTTTGCAAGACACAACTTAAAATCACCTAGCTCCGGCCCCAAAACCCTGTAAAAATTCTCCATTGATTTCCCCTTTCTGACACAATGTTAAAACAGTGTTTTCTCTTACTGCAGCTGGTCAAAGAAACTTTGCCTTGCTTAAACGCTAAGTTTTTATGCTGGCTTTCTGGAGGACTAATTATTTGATATATGCCTACTCCACACCTGGAAGGAGACAGGAAACCAAATATCACTGAGCGGCACGAATGGTGATCATAGTATTTATATGTAAAGTGTTGTGATAGGCTTTTGAAATACAGATTTGAATGAGGCCCAAGCTTTGGCATATGATAGGTGCTTCATGTTTGTTAACTGAATGACTGAAATATAGAAAAAAAGGCAAAAGTGTGTATAAATCTTAGAATACTTCATGAAGACAATGATAATAACAGAGTTAGCAAGATAAATAATTAAGGTCTATACAACCTCACTGCTATGCAACCCCATGTTTTATCTGGGGTTAATTTTTTCTGATTCTCAGGCCTGTTTCCCTGGCCTGAGAGTGAGAGTACCCCACAGAGAGGCTGACAGTTTCTTCTCAGTATGGTTTGCAACAAATCACGTCATAGGAATTGAAGAACTTCAGAAAGAAAACCTAGTCTAGAAGAGAATAACATATTTGACTGTTTCTCAAATTTCATTCTCTTCCGTATCTATAAATCCATGAAGACACAATGTTTTCACCTCCTAATACCTAGTACAGTATAGATGTACAATAAAGATTTTTAATGAGTGAATGAATATTAACCCCCTTCATTCTTGTGGCATTTACTGTGCTCACACTATATACAAAACTATGTGCTGGAGAAACCACCATGCTTCTAAAAGGTGAAGAATAGCTGGGCCTTCTCTTAACGCTAAAAGGCCAGACACATTTCCTAAAGAAATAATTGTATGACAAGCAACATGATACAGTAGAAAGAGTTCTGAACTTAGAATATGTTTTCGATGCCAGCTCTAGCGTTTGATTCTCTGTGTGAACTCTGGCAAGTCTCTGTGTGCCCCCATCTTGGTTTCCTAGCCTACAAAATGAGAGGTGATATATTTACATTTTAGATGTGTTATGAGCAAGCAAATATGTAATACTTGGAAAATAACTTAGCACCATCTGCATTTAAGCCTAGCAAATTGTTTCTATGTTTCCCTCTTTTATCTCTTCATCTTTTGTCTGTGATCCTTTAGCATCCTGTGGCATTTTATATCCTGCAGTGAATTGTAATTCTCTATTGATTGGTCTGTATACTTCCCTTTGCAACTTCCCTGAGGACAAGGGTATTTTATTCATTTTTACATCCCACACGTTTACTACAGAGCCTGATGTATAGGAGATGGTCAGTAAATGTTTGAAAAATGAAAGAATATATATAAATGTATAGATGAACTAATAAGTGAATGAATGAAATGAGCTGTGGAATTAATAACTTTCAACAAAGTTTTTGATGAATCATTATAGTAAGAGGGTCACTGGCTCCTCTCATCTGTGTACCTTTTTTAAAGACAAAGATGTAACTGATGTGCAGCAAAGGATGAACATCAACCCTATACAGCAATTTTCCCAAACTTCCTCGATGATATGAATTACTTGGGTATTTATTAAATATACAGTTTCCCAGACCTTTGTCTTAAAGATTATAATTTTCCAGTCTGGAATATCATTAAGTAATTTGTATTTCTAACAGCTACTCCTAGGTAATACATAACATTATGGAAATTTGGTAAATACTGATCTAGGATATAAAATGTAATAACAGTTACATATAGTGCCTGCTAGGTTAAATTATTTTACTGCACTAATTTACTTCATTAATTTATAGATATTGACTCATTTAATCTTCACAACAACCCTAACAAGAAGTCATTATTATTACCTCTATTTTACAGATGAGTAAAACTGGGGTATGGAAAAGTTAAATAACTTACCCAGGTTATGGAACTATATATGGAATAGGTGGGACTTGAAAACTGGCAACCTGACTTTTGAGTATGTACTCTTAATTTTTCTTGATTACTTCCTCCCCAACAATGAAAACAGTGCATAGTGCTACACAATTTAAAATATATTATTTTTACTATTTCTGAGAGCAAGTGATGCTCACAAAGATCCATGAAGAGAATTTCCAAGGTACGCACCACTTGAGGATTTGGATTTGCAGTGCATGGGAGAGCACCACGTAGTTACTGACCAAACTCTTTGGAAAGCTACTGTATTAGTTTCCTACTGCTGCCGTAACAAATTAGTACAAACTTCGTGGCTAAAAAGCACACAAATTTATTATATTACACTTCTAGAGATCATAATTCCAGAAAGAGTCTTATGAAGATACAATCAAGGTGTTGAAAGGGCTGATTCTTTCTGGAAACTCCAGAGGAGAACCTTGGCTTGTGGCTGCAGCGCTTTAATCTCTGCTTCCATTGTCAAAATGCTCTGTCCTATTCTGTTCCTCCTCCTTCCCTCTTATAAGAGCCCTTATGATTACATTGAGTCAACCTGGACAATTCAGGATAATCTCACCAGTTCAAGTTCCTCAACTTAAATCAACTCTGCAAAGTCCCTTTAATCATGTAAATTCACATATTCACAGGTCTGGGGACTTGGGTACCTTTGGTGGCCATTTGTTACCCTAGCACACCAAGAGCAACACAAGGGGTTACCACATAGGACAGTTTCTTAATCTAGATGTCACGGAGCCTCTTGCTGTACTGTATGTGTCCACCAAAGGACGGGGATTGGGTGAAACATTTTTCAAAATCTTGGCTAGAATACTTGGGGGAATAAAAATACAGGTTCTGATTTGATCAAGAAATCATCCTTTAAATACCCATGAAGAACATTATACCCAACTAATCTCAGTCAGCAACCCCTTCTCTTTCTTACACGGGAACTGTTCTGTTATCCCAAGGTAAAAACTATCTATGGGGAGCTGGGTACTCGATGCTTTCCCGGAAGCCTAAATCCAACTAATTTTCATATTCCACAAGAGTTTGCTGTGGCTTTACCTACAAACTAATAACAAACCATCCAAAATTTGAAGTCATAAAAAATCCTTAGCAAGGTTTTACAGACGCAAAGCATGCCCAGTTGAAAGATTCTACCTTTCTGAGACAGAAGAGTGTTCGTATAACACAGAGGAAATTCTGTAAAGGGCTGTCTGTATCTTAATGATAAATATTCCTCTCCTGTTGAAAATTCTGCAGCAAGCTTTAAAAAAAAGTCGAATCATAGCATGAGGAGCTGCTGGAGGTCACAAAGGACTAAAATCTGTAAAAATTTGCATGTCTCTATCAGATAATAGGAAGCAAGATGTTGACTGAAACAGTTTCATTTCAAATGATCTCTGTGATATTGATCAAATTGGGAGCATGCCAAATAAAAACATGTTTTCTTATTAATTCTTGAATTGCTTCTCTCATTTTGCAAATTTAAGTTAATGCATTGACAAGAGGAAAAATGTTACTTGAAGTAGAAACAAATATGAATTCGCTAACAGATGCAGGAAGCTAAATAGCAGTCATCTTTGGAATAATTTTTCTAGGCTTTCTTAGTTCATATTTTATGGAGCTAAGAAGAAAGTGTTGAGTTTTCCTATCACAATGTTCCATTAAGAGTATTTCCAGAATAAGCACCACATCACGTTTTGGATCTTGCCGTGCACGATAGGACAGCACTGAACATCCTCTGGATGACTTATGAGCAGTGAAATTAAGTTGTTTGCAAAGTTGTCTTTGGGGGCAAGGCAAATGAATTGATCTGAAACTAATGGAAGTTTGTCTTAGGTCCTGGAACATTACCCTGAATGGCTTGAAGGTGTCACTTTAAGCAAATCACTTAAATATTTTGTACTAGAATCTCTCCTTTTGTATAAGACAGATATTATATACCTGCTATGTCTTTACCTAAAGTCCAAGAGTACTTTAGAGATTTGCAAGATTTTCTAATTTTTAAGGCATTCCAAAGAAAAATTGAACATGTAGGAAATAAGTATAATCTTTTCATGTCATATTCGATATAGATTAAAAATATTCCTACCCTTATGTTGACAAATATCATTCTGAGGGATTTATCTTAAGGAATTATCCAAAAGACAAAACAGGCTATGGTCAAAGAACAAAGATGTTCTTTTGTGTATTAAATGTGATATGAAATATATGAAAGCAATCAAATTGTCCCAACTATTGATATTTGATTATATAAATAACAGAAATGTGTTTAGTTGATGAACACTTTCATTAAAATAAATGATAATGAGATCTATGTGGCAGCATTGAAAATTACATAGTGTTACATGGAATTAAAAGTGAACCCTTTTTACAGGGATAAAGATGCAGACGTAGAGAATGGACTTGAGGACACAGGGAGGGGGAAGGGTAAGCTGGGATGAAGTGAGAGAGTGGCATGGACATATATACACTACCAAATGTAAAATAGATAGCTAGTGGGAAGCAGCCGCATAGCACAGGGAGGTCAGCTCGGTGCTCTGTGACCACCTAGACTAGAGGGGTGGGAGAGGGAGGGTGGGAGGGAGACGCAAGAGGGAGGAGATATGGGGATATATGTCTATGTATAGCTGATTCACTTTGTTATAAAGCAGAAACTAACACACCACTGTAAAGCAATTATACTCCCATACAGATGTTTAAAAAAATTAAAAAATAAAAATAGCAAAGAAAAAAAAGTGAACCCTTTTTACTAATATGCAAATATGTTTTCCATATGGATGAAAACTGGATGAGATGTGCACAATTTAAAATGAACGTTTGGGTAAATATCTGAGTGATATGTATTTATCTATTTTTGCATTTATTAAACATCCTGTAATGTTATACAGTCTTTAAAATTTTTAGAAATACTTAAATTAGGATTTTAAAAGGAAAGAAATAAAGACTTAAGGGGGAACACTTGACTTTTTTGCTCTTACCATCCTGTTTTTCCTCTTTTCCATTCCCTAGACTCAGCCAACATCACTATCTTCACTGGAAGCTTTCTCTATAATTCACACGACTATTTAAAGGTTTATCATTCACAGTGTTCTGCTAGTGAAAGAACTCTGTAGCGGCCTGCAGGCTCTGTCTAGCTGTCTCTTCTCCTGGCTGCCCTTGGGTCATCCACACCACTGGTGGTAAAATGCCAACAAGAAAATTAATGGAGCATCCGCCTATACCCTGATTCCTTCCTAAGGGACCCTGTCTCTGGGGAGCAACTAAAAGGGCAGGAAAAATGTGCAGAAATCTCATGGGGACGGAAAGACGTGAAGACAGCTGGTAGATCTGGCAAACCCACGTCCCTGCAGAAACCTGTCGCTCAGAAATAATGTGACCCAATTCTCCATGAATATGCATTTTATTAGACTGAAAGTGGAGGGAGCATCTCTGTGAATACAGCTATTTTAAAAAGAGTGAACCAGATGTTGTGCTCAGAACTATGCATGCATGATCTCATTTAATTCTCACAACAACCCAAGAGAGAGAAAACGTAATCTCCATTTTGCCAATGAGGAGAATGGGGCCCTGAAAGAGTTAGTGACTTTCCCTGTGGCACCCAGGCTTACCAGAGAGTGTTGAAACCTTCTACGTTTTCGTTTAGTCTCTGAAGACAGCATAACCAGGATTATGTAGAAAATACAGCAAAACAATCACCTTTTCCTCCATACCAGGAGATCCACAATCATGCCATTGGATCAATGGTCCAGGGCCTTCATAGCTGCTTCAATTTGCTAATTAGATAGCCTTTAAGAATACAAACTTTCCCAATCAAACTAGCAAATGTTGGCATTGCATTTTGCTTCTTCAAACACCTGAAGTAACACCTCTGAGGTGAAGGAAAGAATATCATGTGTATGACCTCATCTTTGGATATTCTACTGTACGATACCATGTCTTAGAACATGTGTGACGGGTAAATGTTTATAATAAGTTCAGCTTGTGACCCAATGACCCATATGTATGCTTGTTTTCCACTTGCCTTCTTAAAAATACATGCAGTTAATTTCAATTTATAGATACTCATTTGGTTTTAACATCTTTTACTATCTAGGCCAGACCACTCTGGTGACGTGGGAGACCTTAGGTAGATTACATACATGATGAAATGGTAAAGACAAAAAGAACTCTAGTGGCTAACATATGCCAGGCATGGTTCTGGACACATTACGTATTTATTTCAGTCTTTACAACTGGCCTTCAAGATAGATACTGTTATTCCCATTTGTACTTTTTTTTTTTTTTTTTTTTTTTTTTCTTGCGTTATGCGGGCCTCTCACTGTTGTGGCCTCTCCCATTTGCGGAGCACAGGCTCCGGACGCGCAGGCTCAGCGGCCATGGCTCACGGGCCCAGCCGCTCCGCGGCATGTGGGATCTTCCCGAAACGGGGCACGAACCCGCGTCTCCTGCAACGGCAGGCGGACTCTCAAGCACTGCGCCACCAGGGAAGCCCCCATTTGTACTTTTGAGAAGATAAAGGTTTAGGAGTTTTCCCAACAATATCACACTACTGGTGAATTGTTGGAGCCAAGATTCTGAAACAGACTTTCTAAAGTCTTTTCCAAATACACCAATATTCCTTATATTCCCCAGAACAGCTCAAGCACAATAATACTGCCAGGATCTTACTTCCCTTGCTGGCCTTTAAATGGTGCATGTGTTCTTAGTTGTAATCAACAGAAACTGACCCTGATCAATTAAATTTGTTTTAAGGGTTATTAGATAACTCGAGGAATCACTAGCTGGGCTGCAGATTGAGACATGGAAAAACAATAGGAACAAGAACAGCTCCTAAAACCATAGCCACAATCATCCCACAGAACTAGTCCTATAAAGATACCATTGCTGCCACCATTAACCCCTTGATGCCACAGCTTGGACCTCCACCATCACCCCGGGCACTAGCTGCTCAACACCGGACACTGCCTTTGCCCATGGCCACTGCTGCCCTGGAAACTCGAGGAGTTAGTTACCTCTTCCACTGCAGCCTTCCACCCACATGGGTTCTTCAATGCCTCTGTTCTTTGCCTGAATTCCCCAACTCGAAGTTAAAGTGAGGTCGAGCATGTCTGATCAGTTGAGCCCGTGTCACATGCCTACACTTTAGTCACAAGGGGTACTGCAAAACCAAGTACCTGATATTCTCAAATTCTTTCATTATAGATAGGCTGTCACTGCCTTTCCCCAAAACTCAAAAATGCTATCGTCACATTAGCAATAGGAGAGGACAGCTCTCCCCCATTCCCACCATCCCTGAAAAATGTCAACAATACATCTGAGTTTGTTTCTCATTCTTTTGGCTTCAGAATTTAAAAGTTTCCTTTTAAAATATAAAGAGGATTACCTAAAGAGGACAAACATTGCTATGAACAAGCCAGCCCTTTAGATCCTTCTGGTTTATGTGATTATTTCACATAAAAATCAAAGTTCTAAAAAGATGGGCTATAAAAAAAATCACCTTGATTTAGGTTCAAGGGTAGGAAAAGAAGAATTAATAGAGAAAGGCAAAACTGGTTTGTTTTTGTTGTTGTTCAGTTGTTTGTTCTGCAGACCTGGGAGGTAACTCTAGGAAAAGTGACTGAGAGGGAAAAAGAGGCAATATGACCAGAAAGTTACTTAAATAACAAATGGGTATGCATTCATTCATTCTTTGCTCCAACAAATATTTTTGAGCGTCTGTGCTGCCAGGCACAGCACTAAGTATTGGGGATACAAAAAATGTGTAAAATCTACTCATTTTTTAATGCTGTTTGCTTTCTTCATGTCTAGGGTGCTCAGTAGCTCACAGATATTTCCCCATAAGGGGCTAATTCTCAGGAAACCAAACATGATCATTTTCTTCTAAAACATCTACATGGCATGAAATGAAACTAGATTGCACTGGTTCAGTCTGTGTTTAATATTCTGAAATCATAATTTGAGCCATAAATTCTGTTCCTTTCAAGTGATTGCTGTCTGGGGATTCTCACAGCAGCCTTGAGTTTGGGAGTACTCAGATCCTTTCCTGGCTGTCACTGGCTTGTTTAAGTGACCCTGAGCAAATGAGTTAAGCATCTCTGGGACTTGGTTTCTTCATCTCTAAAAGACGGATAAAAATACCAGCCACCTGTTGTGAAGATCAGGGAGCTAATATGTCTCAGAAGCTTTCAAATCTCTGGCTCTAAGCCTTTTGCTATCTATGCCTAAGAACAAAGACAACTCCTCATTGCTTTCACCCAAATGCTGCATTCAAAGGAATAAAAAAAACAAAAATACAATATTTGAGTTCTACAAGACTTGAAGCTTATTTTGTATTAGTTTGAATTGCAAACTGTTTTTCTCTGTTGTACTCTTGGCACTGCCATTTTTTAAATACAGCTCTTCATTTGCATAGTAATTACAAAGTTTAACAAATAGCATTAATGCCTGAAAGAAGGAGGTACACTCCATTTAAATTACTGACAGTATTGCATTACACATTTTTAACCTCACTTAAAAAAAAAAGGAAATCTATTCCATTCTCATGTGCTGTACAGATTCCCAGAGCTCAGCAATATTTGTGCTTTCAGAAGGTAAAATCTCTTCCTGTGCTCTTTAGTGACTTCTAAAACCCTGTTCATAAATACTGATTAGGCACTATTTCACCATAGGACACAGGACACAGTTGGCACAACTCCCCACTCAGAGCCAAACTGGAAATGTTAGTATAGTAAATTAGGCCAAATATCCTAGCTGTATTGCACATGAAGGATCATCTTTAATAAATAGACGCTAATGTAGCACTTGGATCACTTATGGCTGTAAATGTCAAATCCTTGGTCTTGATTCCAGGAAGTTTAAAAAAAAAAAAAAAGAAAGAAAGGAAAAGAAAAGGCATTCAAGGAATGTGTGCTATTTTAATACAAAATGAATAATAAAGAGCAAATGTGAAAATATAATTTGTTTTTTGGAATAATGGTAAATTTGAACAAAAATACATTACTTAATATTAGTATGAGGAAAGGGAAAAAAGAAGAAAGGAAGAGATCTCTCATTCTTCCCACTTATGTCTCTGTAGTATTTGTTTTCCTTGGTTTTTGTCTAGCTCTGTTCCTTTGTGCATTCTATACTATGTATTTTTAACTAGTCTCCCTTTCTCCTCAATTGCTTGTCCATACTTCCTTTGAAGAAACTCAGTTCCTCTAGAAATGAAGCATGCTTGATGAATGATTCCTGACTTACCATCCTAACCACTCTGCTCACATGCCTTTGTATCAAATCAGTACCCACACACACACACCCCACACACAAAACTCATGAGCAAACCTGACATGATGAAATTTAGTTTAGAAAACTTAGTCAGGTGGGCGAATGATCATGGCTTTATCTTTACACTGGCCAGAGGTAAAACAGCTTACTTCCTACCATAAAACTTATCTCTGAAGGACATGTAGGAATTTCAAATAAAAATAGAGATTATATGAGATAAATAATATAAAGAAATTTGATCTGGCTTGATAGACTATGCAAACACTTTAACCCACCTATTCATTGTCCTGGAGGTTTAGCTTGTTTGGTTTTCTGACTTGAGACAGCAGATGCAATACCTAAGAGTAATCACAAATCCCTGATTTCCAGCCAAATGTCAGCAACTTATTAGACCTCCACAAGTCAAACTTCCCAAGTCTCAGTTTCCTCCTCTGTAAATTAGTGTTAAGAGTACCTATCTCATAGATTCATTGACTCATGGAATCAAAGGACTCAGTACAGTGTTTGGCATACAAAGGGAGCCCAATAAACAGGTGATATGAACATCACTATTTCTAAATGAATGGAGTCACTTTGAGTCTTAATCCTTAAGGATTTGATATTTTATTCACAGCTTTAGCCTGAAACAGCTCGTTTTTCATGTGTGATCTCTGCCTTAGGAAAAAAAAAAAATGTCTTCTCTTTGGTATATCCTTAGTCTTAAAATTCTATGCATACAATAGTTTGTTTGTTTTTGTGCTCTGTCACTGACCTACACTCTGAAACCTTCAGCAAAGTACCATATTTTTCACAAATTTTATTTTCTAAAACTTCCTAAATACTATAGTAGTAGTTTACATTGTGAAAGTCATGGCATTTTCAACTTAAAATGAAATTATTTGTGTTATAATTTTATCCTTAGAGTCAACATTATATGGTTTATCATGGGGAGACATCTATAATAGAGATTTAAAGCATTATTCTGAAGAGGTGCCTCTGCTATATCCATCCAATAATAGCCTTATCTTAGATAAACTCCAAGAGGAACCTGATACAGTCTTCATTATAATAACTGTATTAATAGTTTAGTGATTGTTTGATCCCCTGCTCTATGCCGGGTACTATTCTATGTGTCTTCCAAAAGACTTAGTTGTAATCTTTACCACAGCCATTCAATAAAATAATTATATTCTCACTTTATATTAGAAAATGGGAACTCCCTAAGGTTAACTCATGAGGTCACATAGATAATAGGAGTAATCATCTGGATTCAAACATAGGCCTTTGTTTGGCCTCAAACACCTATGTCTATTTTACTGTACCATTCTGTGTTCTCAAATTAAATCATAGGGATACTTTGCTTAGCAATACTGATTGTTCAGGTCGAACATTTCCTTTAGTGTGAAAGAAATGTGCTTCCTTTTTGGTAGGTAATTCAGAGCTTATTTCTAAACGCATAAAGTTTTTTCATTTTAACCTCCTTCATAGGCAATACAAATCTGAAAAGAATGGATCAACCATTTCATGATTTAATTCCGAGAAATAAGAATACCAGGTAGATTCTCTAGGTGAATTGAGTTAAGGGATCCTGAAAAAGTTCACAGGGCATGGAGTTAAGTGGTATTACCTTGAGACGTGGATTCTGAACAGGTGAGGCAGTAAAAGCCATGTAAACAGTGGACTAGAAGAACATGAAACCTATTCTAGGTCCTGGGTGGAAGTCATAAAATGGTACATGCCTGAATTTATTTAAGAATAGCTCAAAAACAAGCAAGTTAGCCCCGGCCAGTGGTGGGATCTTTAAGTCTGTGAGCCATTGCCAAAGACAAAATAGATCCTTGGTGAGAAGATCAAGGACTTGACACTAAAAGGTTTCAACAGTGGTATTGGGCTTTATGGTGGCTCAGATGTAAAGAATCATTGGAAATAGAGGTACTATTCGGGATCCATGCAAGGGTTTAGGGAGATGAGGACTTTCAATTAAACAGTATTATTTAGTTTTCCACAAAGGGATGAGATAAAATTATAATGTAAATTTTATAGATTAAACATTAATTTAGATATAGGTTGTGGTGTGTTCTAAGAAAAAATCATGAGAAATAGATAATACAATATTAAGATAACCTATGTAAGTTTCAAAAGAATATTATAATAAATAGAAATATAATTTATGAGGGGATTGGAGATTATTTTGAAAGGTGCTATTATATAATATCAATATTATTCGTTTGACAAATTTCTGTCAACAAATAATATTGTACTGCCCATAAATTGAGTATTTACAAGTCTCTAAGAGTAAGCAGTATTCTATGAGCATTCATCCAACAAACAGAACTGAATACTCCTAAGTGCTTAATGAGCACTGTTGACTGCTTAATTAATGTGTTCAGGTTTTTAATCTCATCTACATCTCTAGGGAATACACTGACCTAACAGATTATGGCATCCCCTTTGGTCCAGTGATAGGCTTGTGAAGGAATGGGTTTATTTCCTATTCTAAGGGAGGACGGTAGTACGTTTTTTTCTCCTTCCATGAGTGTTTCTGTCTCTATTTCCTAAAGGACAGGGACATTGAATCACATTAATCTGAACGTTATTGGAAGCTGTGCTGCAACTACAAGGTGAGTCAGCCTCAGTATAAAGCCATTCCTGATGTAAGCAAAGTATATAAATGAAAAGAACTTGGGTCTTGGATGACATCATTTAGCTGCTGTATATGATACATCTGGAGTCAACTTTACCTTTTATTGGTTAAGCCAGTTTGCATCTATATTTTCTGTCACTTATAATCAAAAAAATCCTAACTGATACACATGCTTTCTTCTATGTGTTGTTGATTTTTCAGGAAGGAAAGATGTTGAGTTTCTGCTCCCAAGAAGCTTATAAGGGAGCAAACAAATATATACATTACTATGTTCGGATAAAATAGTTATTAAAGGATCTATATGTAAATATATTATATGTACACATATAAAATAGACACATAAAATATATACATAATTACAAAACAATGGGACAAATGTTAATGTTTGTCATGTTCAGAGGGCAAACACTCTCCTGTCCAATTGCTCCCACAGCAGGCAGAGCACAAGAGACCACCAGGCTACATGAATGCAGACCATGGCTTGCCCAATTTCAGACATGAAATCCACATTCACTGTCTTCAATAATCAGCATCAGCAGTGAATGTGGAAACGTGACCCCCATGAACGAGACCTCCCTCACACTCAGAGTCTGAATAGATCATTGAACAGAAAGATAAATTATTCCTCACTGAGCTCTATTGTAGAATATAATAACAAGTACTTCTTTATAAATTTTACATTTAACTTTAATTTTATTTTTAAATTTTATTCTTATTAAAATATAAGAATACCCTTGTTCTTGTGAGATATATATATATATATATATATAAATAATCAAGTATTATGAGAGCACTGTGGTTATGAATTTGCATTGGGGGAGGACACAGTCATGGAAATTTTCATAGAGTTATCATTTGGTGTTCAAGGTAATACTCTGCCATAAATTTAGGAAAGTTAGTCAATAAATATTTATTGAGCACTTACTATGTGGGAGGCAGGCACTGTTCTAGGCTCTGGAGAAGTACTACTGAAGAAAAGAGAAAAAAAATCTCTTTCGTATGTGGCATATATTTAGTAGAGTTGAAAAAGTCAGATAATAAAAGAACTAAGTTAAATTGTATGGTATGTTAAAGTAATGAGTGCTATGGAGAAAAAATAAAGCAGAGAAGTGAGATAAGGAGTGTTTGAATTGGTGTGGGCAAGGGAGACTGCAATTTTAGGTAGGATGATCAAGGAAAACCTCACTGAAAAGGTGATTTGAGAGCAAAGATCTCTAAGAAAGAGGATTCTAGGCAGAAGAGCCGGCAGTACAAAGGTCCCTGAATCTGGACCATATCTTGCATGTCCAATGAACAGCAAGATGGCAGAGCATCTAGAGTAGGGTAAGCAAGGGAACGGGAGAAGATATACTGGATCCCCAAATCTGGTAAGATTTCAAAGGCCTTTGTAAGTTCTTTGACTTTTACTCTGAGTAAACTGGAAGGCCACTGGAGGTTTTGAGCTAAAGGGTAACAAGACCTAATTTAGGTTTCAATAGGATCATTTTGCTGTGGAGTTAAGAATAGATGGTAGTAAAGAAAAAACATGGTATGTTTATGAAGCAAGTAGTTGGGAGAGTGGCTAAAGGTTATTCTATGCTGCAGTGGGTCCTAGATGGCAAGCTATGTAGAAACTGAGTATGATGGACCTTGTTCTCTTTGGTAACAATTTTGGACTTTTCTGTAGGTGGCAGATGCTAAATCCCGGGAACAGCATGCTAACATTTATATTTCAGAGAGCACAATCATATGGCAATGTTTCCCTCTCTAGGAGAGAAATAACAGTGAGGCAAAGGAAGGAGTTAAGAGGCACTGATTGTCATGATTCAGTTTAACTGCCAATGAAGATCTAATACAACAGCAATTTAAATGAAAGGAAGTTTAAACACTGTCTGTCTAAGGTTATCAAAATGGTTCGTCAGTTGACAAGGATCTAGACTTTTTCTATATTGTTGCTTTACCATCTTAAACACTGGCCATTTATGGTATGGTCCAAGATGGTTATTCCATTTCCATCTATCACACATGTATTCCAGCCAGCAGAAAGAAAAAAAAATGAGAAAAGCATGACAACCTCCTTTTAAGGACATAGTAAAAAAATTGCTCATACCATTGCTAATTACATCATATAGGTCAGAATTTAGCCTCAAGATGATCATATCTAGCTGTAAAAAATGCTAAGAAATTTAATTATCATTCTGGGAAGACATGCAATCCAATAAAATTCAGGATTTCTCTTGCTGAGGGAAAGGAAAAGAGGATATTGGGGCAAGTCTCTGACTCTGCAGCAGAGGCCACTGCAGTAGTCCAGGTGACGGGTGCACAGTGTCTGATCTCAGCCAGTGTCTCTGCAGATAGAAGACAGCAGTAGGTTTAAGAGATGTTTAAAAGGGAAATCAACCAGACTTGGTGAACAATTGAATCTATCAATGATAAAGAGCCACATCTAATCTAAGATCTCTGGCTTGGAAACTGATTTTATGACAGGGTCATTAAGTGAAATAGGGGGATTCCTGAGGAAGGAACAGGTGTATACAAAATAGAAGTTTGGTTTTGTACAGGTTGTATTTGAAATTCTTTATGAAAGTCAATATCTAGAAGAAATCCTTATTTTTATATTATATTGCTTTTTTTAAAAAAAATGTAAACCACAGGACACACATTCTTTCAAGTATAATAGTACTATTTGAGTGTCTGAACTCATTTGTCCTTCAGCCCTGGAAATTGCTCTAGGAAATACATTTCTATTTACTTAAGGGCTACCTGTTATTTTATTCTTGACCCTTCTGCCACTTGCCAGCATATGAGCACAGGTTACCAACTCACTCTAGCCAGTGTTATTTTATTTTAGAGAGGAGCAATGTTAATAAAATGCCTTAAATTCTGACCTCTCTACTTTCACATTTTCTGTGGTAATTATCCATTCAGGAAGACTCACCTTGAGAAATAAGCATCTTTCTGAAATCAATACAAAAGGAAAAGCAAACAATTGTGTAATAGCATTTCTGCTAGTCCTCTCTGTCAACACAGACGTTTAAATCACAAATGTCAATTAGTTTTAGAGGGATTAGGGTATCACCCTTATAAGTAGGAGCCAGAAGCATATAAATAGCTGTCTGCGCTTTCCTCTAGGCCTTCCCAATTTCCATCTTTCCAGAGACCTCACCCTGAAAACATGAAATATCCCAAGAAAGGAACTTTGAAAAATACAAAAATGTGGTCCAAATCAAAGTGGTTAAAAACTAGAGAGGCATTAACAACTTTGAGACAAACAAGGAGACCCATTGTTGAGCTCATTAGATCAGCGCACTAGAGAATGCTAAACCGCCACTATTACTACAACTACTGCAAATTATTGTTGTTGTTATTGTTTTTATCAGGTTTCAGAGCAAATGCCTTTTGACTTAAAAAAAATTCAGGGTTGGAAGATAGTCATTGGGGAAACAGATGAGAAATTACTTTGCATTAATCACTTTATATACATTCAACTCATTTAATTCATATATTTAGCTTGAGGTAGAAATTACATCATTGCACAGATGAGGAACCAAGGTTTTAAATGATATGCCACATTCACAGAAGTAGAATATGAAGAAGTAAGGATTTGAACCCAGGCATATCTGACTTCAAAGCTTCCCAGGGTTTCCCACCACACCGTAATGCTTCTCATGTGAATCTCAGATTCGCTCCATCAAGTTTACTTTATTTGCTGCATTGCCTCAATTCTCAATGTCTTGTTGAATGTGCAGTGACAATTTTTATTATACATTTACACTAATTATTATATTCTACTGTCAGATCAGGGTACACAGGTCACAGGTCCCTTTCCTATGACACAAGTCTACTGTGTACTGCATAAACTTTTGATTGATAAAGCTATCAATTTATTCATTTATTTATTCAATTATATTCAAATAGTCACTAAGTACTATGATATTGTCATGTAGTGAGGGTATGTAAGGGTGAATGAACCACAGTACCGCCCCTCAAGGAGTCCACAGTCCGATGGGAAAAACAAACAGACAAAACAGACAATGGAAATATCTGGACATAGAAACGGTATAGGTAAAGAGACAGAGGAGAACAGAGAATGAAAAAAGCCAAGTATGGCTTTAAGGAAGATTCCACAAAGGGGAAGACATTTGGGCTGGAACTTAAAGAATGGGCTTTAAAAGTGGAGAGCAGGGCCTCCCTGGTGGCGCAGTGGTTGAGAGTCCGCCTGCCGATGCAGGGGATATGGGTTCGTGCCCCGGTCTGGGAGGATCCCACATGCCGCGTAGCGGCTGGGCCCGTGAGCCGCGTAGCGGCTGGGCCTGTGAGCCGTGGCCGCTGAGCTTGCGCGTCCGGCAACGGGAAAGGCCACGACAGTGAGAGGCCCACATATCGCAAAAAAAAAAAAAAAGTGGAGAGCAGAGGAGACAGATGTGCACAAGCATAATGGTTGGAAACACCAGTTAGGAAGTTGTATTGTCTGGGTTCAGGGGTGTCTCTGCCTCTCTCTAGCCGAAAGACCTTGAGAAATCTGCTCAACTTCCATCAGCCTCAGTTTCATTATCTCTAAAATGAAAAACACAGTGGTTCCTACCACATAGGGCTACTGTACAAAGTAAATTAAATAATTTATGTAAAAGTATGTTTCAGACTATGTAACCCAGAAAGAACACTCATTAAATATTAGCTACTATTACTTTGTAATATACTGTAGCTATGCTTTCATTAAAGCACATTGTCTAGTATGGTAAATGGAAATTCTGGTTAAATATTCTAGTTAATAGTTATATTTCATTTGTGAATATACAACTTTCAAAAAATTAAAATATCGAAGATGACTTGTTTCAGGGACGATTGAGTAGATCTTTTCCCTGTCCCTAACCCCAAGTGTAACTAAAAACCTTGGATTATATAAAACAAACATAAGAATACCAAAAGACACAGAAAAGAAAGCAGACCAGCTAGGACCCTGGGAACCAAGAAACTACACAGGAGTGAGTTTCCCTTTAGTTCGCTTTTTGCTTTATATATCCCAGACTTGGAGTTGGAGAAGCCAGAAAACTGGAAACACCAATTGGTAGAGGAAAAAAAAAGCCCCAGCAGAAGGTGACTCTCTCTGGTCATGAGACTTGGAAGGGGGCAGCCTAGCAAGATGGAAAACATTTAACACAATAACTGCTTCTTTTTTTTTTTTTTTTTGCGGTACACGGGACTCTCACGGTTGTGGCCTCTCCCTTTGCAGAGCACAGGCTCCAGACGCGCAGGCTCAGCGGCCATGGCTCACGGGCCCAGCCACTCCGCGGCATGTGGGATCTGCCCGGACCGGGGCACGAACCCGTGTCCCCTGCATCGGCAGGTGGACTCTCAACCACTGCACCACCAGGGAAGCCCAGTAACTGCTTTTATCCAGTGAAATATCACAGAAAAGATGATGCCCCTTCTACCTATGTCAGCAAAGGCTGAGTGAGGATCCTGGACTTTCACTTTCAAAAAGCCCTAATAACTATCCTCCTCAAGTGCTCCCACCTCCCACATCCCTCACCCCCCATCCCTGACGTTGGTAAGGGATGAGTAAGAGCCTGGAACATTCCGCCCCACTAGGCAGTAATGAGGCCTCCAACCCTGCAATGTCAGTTGAGGCCCACAGTGAGATTGGACTTAACATCTCCACTGAGCAGTAATGAGATGCTCCTCTTCCTCCCCATTGGGGTGGTATTAGATGAAGTCTAGTGAAATGTCAGGATTTTGATTACTGCCCAGTAATAATGAAGCCGCCTTCCTCCCATATCCCGTTCCTCCCCCAGACAGCGGAGGCCAAGTAGAGACAGTAATGAGGCACTCCTACCCTTCCTAGGCAGGGAGATATTAGTGGACTCTAGTCAAGAGGGGACTGGAACTTCTGCCCTTACCCAGCAGTAACACAAATCCCCCACCTCAGGTGTCAGTAGAGACCAGATGGGGAGCTTGTACTACAATCCCTACCTCCTTCTCTTGCTGGAGCAGTGTCTGAGGAAGCCAGCTAAAATGGAAGGTTTAAATAAGATCCAGAGTCTTATAACATAAAACCCAGAATATCCAGTTTCAATATGGAGGTTCCTTAAAAAACTACAAATAGAGCTACCATATGACCCAGCAATCCCACTACCGGGCATATACCCTGAGAAAACCAAAATTCAAAAAGAGTCATGTACCAAAATGTTCATTGCAGCTCTATTTACAATAGCCTGGAGATGGAAACAACCTAAGTGCCCATTGTCGGATGAATGGATAAAGAAGATGTGGCACATATATACAATGGAATATTACTCAGCCATAAAAAGAAACGAAATTGAGCTATTTGTAATGAGGTGGATAGACCTAGAGTCTGTCATACAGAGTGAAGTCAGAAAGAGAAGGACAAATACCGTATGCTAACACAAATATATGGAATTTAAGAAAAAAAAATGTTATGAAGAACCTAGGGGTAAGACAGGAATAAAGACACAGACCTACTGGAGAACGGACTTGAGGATATGGGGAGGGGGAAGGGTGAGCTGTGATAGGGCGAGAGAGAGACATGGACATATATATACTAACAAACGTAAGGTAGATAGCCAGTGGGAAGCAGCCGCATGGCACAGGGATACCGGCTCTGTGCTTTGTGACCGCCTGCAGTGGTGGGATAGGGAGGGTGGGAGGGAGGGAGATGAAGAGGGAAGAGATTTGGGAACATATGTATATGTATAACTGATTCACTTTGTTATAAAGCAGAAACTAATACACCATTGTAAAGCAATTATACCCCAATAAAGATGTTAAAAAACAAGAAAAATTACTCATCAGGAAGATCACAAAATGAATGAAAAAAAAAAAACATGTCAACACCAAGATGACAGAGGTATTAGAATTATATGACAATAATTTTTAAATAAGCATTATAAAAATGTATTAAGAAACAATTCACTTGAAGCAAATGAAAAAAAGTAGAAAGCATCAGTAAAGAATTAGAAAATCACAGTAAAGAAGTAGAATATATAAAAAAGAACCAAATGGAAATTTTAGAAGTGAAAAATACAATAATCAAAACTTATAAGCTCAATGGATGGGCTTGACAGCAGATTATAGAGGAGAGAGGGAAGAATCAGTGAACTTGAACATAGAACAATAGAAAGTACCCAAAGTAAACAGCAGGCAGAAAAATGAACAAAATATCCGGGACATGTGGGACTATTAAAAAAAGGTATGACATTGAAATTGTTGGAATCTCAGAAGGAGAAGAGAAGGAGTCCAGTGCTGAAAAAGCACTGAAAGAAGTTATGGATTCAGCAGATTTGGTAAAGTTATAAACCTAAAGCTGAGCAAATACCAAGCAGGCTAAACCCAAAGAAATCTACACCAAAACACATGATAGTTAAACTTCTGAAAACAAAAGAGAGGGAAAAAACAAAAAACAAAAAAACCCTGAAAGCAGTGAGAAACAAAATCTTACCCATAGGGGAAATCAATTCTAATAACAGCAAATTTCTCATCAGCAAGTATGGAGGCCAAAAGAAATGGCACAATATTTTCAAGCGCTAAAAGAAAAGAACGGTCAACCCAGAATCCTGTATCTAGTGAAAGTATCCTTCAGGAATGAAAGGGAAATCATGACATTCCTAGATGAAGGAAAATAAGAAAATTTGTTGTCAACATACCTAAAAAATAGCTAAAGGAATTTCTCTAGACAAAAAGGAAATGATAAATGGATTCATAAAACATCAAAAAGGACCAAAGAATAAAGAAAGAGTAAAAATATGGTAAATTCAATATGTTTTCCTTCCACTCTTGAGTTTTATAAATTGTTTGATGGTTGAAGCAATAACCATAAGCAAAAATGGTTACTCTGCCTAATGTAGATTTAAATGTATGTAAAGGAAATATTTAAGATAATTATATTATAAATGAGGAGAGTAAAGGGAAGTAAATGGAGGTAAGGTTTATATACTTTACTCAAGCTAGTTAAATAATTGACAATAGACAAGTTGGAAGTAAAAGGATTGGAAAAGATATATCATAGAAACAGTAACCAAAAAACCCCAGCAGTATCTAAATTAATACCACATAAAATTGACTTCATATCAAAGAAAATTACCAGAGACACAGAGAAACATTATATATTGATATATATTGATATATATATATATTTATAGAACTAGACAGAAATCAGCAAGGATATAGAAGCACCCAACAGTACCATCGACCACTAAGATCCAATCAACTGTATTACTTCACCCAACAGCAGCAGAATACATATTCTTTTCAAGTGCCTATGGAACATATACCAAGACAGATCATATCCTGAGCCATAAAATAAACATAAACAAGTTTTTAAAAAGCTGAAATCATACAAAATTTATTCTTTGATTACAATGGAATCAAACTAAAAAGCATTAACAGAAAGATAACAGGAAAATTTCCAAACTCTTGGAAACTAATAACACATCTCAAAACAATTTTTGGGTCAAAGAGAAAATCTCATGGGAAACAAAAAATACATTGAACTGAATGAAAATAAAAGTATGCTATATCAAAATTGGGATAGTGTGAAGGCAGTGTTGAGAGATACATTTATAGCACTAAGCATACATTAGAAAAGAGGAAAAGTTTCTAATCAGTAATCAAAGTTTTCACCTCAAGAATCTAGAAAATTAAGGGTAAAATAAACTATAAGGGAATAGTAAAGATAAGAAACATTTGAAGATGAAAACAAAATACATTAGAGAAAATCAATGAAACGAAGAGTTGGTTCTTTGAAAAGATCCATAAAATTGACAAATCTCCAAGACTGACAACAAAAAAGGAAAAACACAAATTTGTAGAATCAGGAAGGAAATAAGGGATATTACTACAGACCCTGCAGATCTCTAAAGGATAAATATATAATATTATGGAGAACTCTATATAAATTTGAAAAGTCAGATAAAATGAGCCCATTCCTTGAAGAACACATTACCACAAACTATCCAATATAAAACAAATCATTTTAATAGCTCTGTAATTATTAATTAAATTCATAACTTAAATACTCCCAAAAGGAAATCTACAGGCTCAAATGATTACATTGGAGAATTCTACTAAATATTTTGAAAAGAATTAACATCAATTCTACAATCTCTTCCAGAAAATAGAAGGGACCACTTCCCATTTCATTTTATGAAAATATCCTGATATCAAAAGCAAAAAAAAAAAAAAAAAACCAAAAACTAAGAGAACTACAGATCAATAATAGATGCAAATATTCTTAACAAAATATCAGCAAATACAATTCAGCAACATGTAAAAAGAATTATACACCATGACCAAGTGGGATTTATTCTAAACATGAAAGTCTAGTTCAATATTTGAAAATCAATCAATAAAATCCCACCAGTCTTAGTTCAGGCTGCTGTAACAAAAATACCATAGACTGGGTGGCATAAACAACAAACATTTATTTCTCACAGTTTTGGAGGCTGGAAATCTGAGATCAGGGTGACAGTATGGTCAGGTTCTGGTGAGAGCCTTCTCCTAAGTTGCAGACTGCCATCTCTCCTTATATCCTCACATGGCAGAAAGGGCAAGAGAGCTTTCTGGGGTCCCTTTTATAAGGGCACTAATCTCATTCAGGAGGGCTCCACCCATATGACCTAATTATTTCTCAAAGCCTCCACCTCTTATCACAATGGAGGTTAAGGTTTCTACATATGAATTTGGAGAAGACACAAGTATTCAAGTCATTGCACCACCATATTAACAAACTAAAGAGGAAAAAAAATCATATGATAATCTCAATCAAAGCAGAAAAAGCATTTGAAAAAAATAAACATCCATTCATGATAGAAACTTTCAGAAAAGTAGGATTAGAGAACTTCTGAAACTTGATAAAGTATGTCTACAAAGCACTTCCAGCTAACATTGTTATTAATGGTGGAAGACTGATAAACTGTCCTTATTTACAGAAGACACAATTGTCTATATAGAACATCCCAAGGAATCTACAAAATAAACCTCCTAAAATGAATAAGTGGGTAAAGCAATGTTATAGGATAAAAGATAAACATACAGAAATCAGTTGTAGCTCAATGAACTAACACAAAACACGTGGGCATCAAACTTAAAATTCAATACTATTTATAATTGCTCAACAAGACATGAAATACCTACGTATAAATCTAACAAAGCTTCTACAGGACTTGTATGATAAAAACTGTAGTGTACTGATAAAAGAAATCACAGAAGATCTAAATAAATGGAGAGACATTTCATGTTTGTGTACTGGAAGACTCAACAAAGATGTCAATTCTTCCCAAATTGATATACAAGTTTAACACAATTCCTATCAAAATACCAGTAAGATTTTTGTAGATTTATATAAGATTTTTCTAAAATTTATATGGAAATGCAAAGGAACTAGAATAGTTAAAACTATTTGGGAGATAAAAAGATGAATAAAGTGGAGAAATTTGTTTATCTGATTTCAAGACATATGTAGTTACAGTAATCAAGATTGTGTTGTGTTGGTATTGACAAATAGATCAAAGGACCAGAACAGAGAATGAGTGAGTGGTCCCAGACACATATACCCAACTAATGTTTGACAGAGTTGCAAAAAGGAAGGCAGCCTTATGAAAACTGATGCTAAATTAATTGGACACCCATAAGCCCCAAAGTGTGCCTGAACCTAAATATCATACCTTTTACAAAAATTAACTCAAAATGGATTATGGATTTATATGTGAAACAGAAAACTATAAAATGTTTAGAAAAAAATATATAGGAAAAAATCTTTAGAATCGAGGGCTAAGCAAAGAATTCTCAGACTTGATACCAAAAGCACAATTCATAAAAGGAAGTATTGATAATTGGACTTCATCACAGTTAAAAACTTTGTTCTGTGAAACACCCTGTTAAGGGAATGAGAGACAAACTACAGATTGAGAGAAAACATTTGCAAACCACATATGCAAAAAGGACTAGTACCTAGAATATATAAAGTACTCTCAAAACTCAACATTTAAAAAATCCACTTAGAAAATAAGTTAAAGATAAGAACAGTCACTTCACTGAAATGAGTATACAGATGGCAAATAAATACATGAAAAGATGTTAAATGTCATTTGCCATAAGGAAAATGAAAATTAAAACCATGAGATATCATTGCGTACCTATCATAATGACTAAATTTAAAAACTGTGGGGCTTCCCTGGTGGCACAGTGGTTGAGAGTCTGCCTGCCGATGCAGGGGACACGGGTTCGTGCCCGGGTCCGGGAAGGTCCCACATGCCGTGGAGCGGCTGGGCCCGTGAGCCATGGGCGCTGAGCCTGCGCGTCCAGAGCCTGTGCTCCGCAACGGGAGAGGCCACAACAGTGAGGGGCCCACGTACCGCAAAAAAAAAAAAAAAAAAAAAAGTGTGAGAGAACAAATGCTGGTGATGATAAAGAGAACCTGAATCACTCATACATTGTTGCTGGGAATGTAAATGTAAATGGTACAGCCACCCTCAAAAATTATTCGGCAATTTCTTTTTTAAAAAATCTAAATATGTAACTACGCTATGAATCAGAAATTGCACTCTTGGTCACTTACTCCAGGGAAATGAAAGTTTATGTTCACACAAAAATCTGTACATGAAAATTTAAAGCACCTTTATTCATAAGAGCCAAAAACTAGAAGTAACCTGATTATCTTTCTTCAGATGACATTTTGGTTAAACTATCTGTGGTATATCTATGCCAATAGAAAGGAACAAAGTATTAACACACACAAGCTGGATGAATCTTGAGGGAATTATGCTTAGTGAAAACTCCAGTCCTAAAAGGTTATACACTGTATCATCCCATTTTAAAAACATCCTTGAAATGGCCAAATTATAAAAATGGAGAACCGACTAGTGATTACCAGGCATTAAGGAGGGAATGAGGGAAGTAGGCAGTGAGTGTGGTTATAAAAGAGCAGCATGAAAGATCCCTGTGGTGATGGAAATATTTTCTATCTTGTCTGTATCAATGTCAATGTCCTCACTGTGATATGGTACAATAGTTTGGCAAGCTTCTGTCATTCGAGGAAACTGGGTAAAGGGTAAATGAGATCCCTGTGTATTATTTCTTACAACTACATGTGAATCTACACTTATCCAAATTAAAGTTTAATCTAAAAAAAATAGAATACTATGAAGTGTATTAGCCCTGTCTTTATGATTTTCATTCTCTTGATGCTTTTCTCCTATTTTAATTTTTCCCTCCTTGCCCCATCCATCTCCCTGTTTCTCTTAGACACATGTGTTTCTCACCATTTGTGGTACTCTAGCAGTTTTTTTTTTCAGTCTTAACTACTACCCAGACCTTCAATCCATGCTCTGTCTTGCTGCAGCCAGTCAACCAGCTACATTCCTTTCCTAAGCTCTCCAGTCACATGCCCAGAGTATCTAGCCCTTTGTCCTGCCACTTCTGGACTCCAGTGAAATGCTGCACTGGATGATGCCACCCTGAAAGGTAGAGGAGTTGCCTCTCACCGGTGGCAGGGGCAGAATGGGAGAGACCCAGGCAGATAAATTTTTTACTCCTCCTGCTAGCTTGCTCAAGGAATGGTTACTATAGCCATGTCTATTTGTGGCTTATAAAACAGTGGCTGTTGTGGTAGGACATTTTCTTGTTTTGCTTACTACCCTTCCCTGCCTTATTTTCTTACGTTCCTTCATTCTTGCAGCCTTGGGATTGAACCTGCCCCCCAAAAAGTGTTGGCAGTTAATTTCTACCGCAGTTGTCGTTTTTCAGAAAGACAATTTTTATAGTTCCCACTCCCATATACCAAGTATCTTCTTTGAATTTCTAGACTAAAGCAGTCAGGCAATTATTTAGATCTGTTTAATTCTTTGGGCTTATTCTTGCCATTCTAAGTTGGAAACAACATAGCATTGTTGTTTAAAGAACAATTTTTGAAGTCAGACGGACACTTCTTGCTGTGACATTTACATTTGTTTGCATTTTAAGCAAACTATTCAAAATTTAGGAGCATCTGTTTCATGAATAAATTGGTGATAATAATATTGATAGCAAAGGATTTTTGTGAGGACGAAGTAATGATGTTTAGAAGTACCTAACAGACCACCTAACCTGTCATTAATATTATTGAATGCTCTAGTTTTTCCTGTGTTTTTCTCAACAGAGATTCTAACCAATCACAGTGGTAAGAATTCATCATTTGGGGTCTTCTTGCTTCTCCAAATAATTTGCCCTACCTATACTTTCTTTCTTTAGGCCCACTTCTCAAATTGCCACATTGGCAGCAGAATGCAAAGGAGCGGTACTTGAATGCCTGGTAGCCAAGTGTTTACACTGCTCATCATGGAAACATAGCCCAGTTACTTCACCTCTATTAGCTTTACTCTTTTTGTGTGTAAAAGAGAATAATGGGATATTGTATGGATTAAATAAGATAGCATTGATTCCAATAAATGCATATAATGGTCACAACATTCTAACAGTCCTTCTTTCTTTCACTTTTTAATATTCTATCTTGCCCCAAGGTGCTAGATCTCTACAAGTAAAATTTCCACACATGATTTTAATTTAGTACGCCAGTAACTGATACTCCATGGATTTACAGCTTAGAAATACCTGTTTACAGTGATTTTTAAAATTCCACAGTGATACCGTGAGGTGCCAGTATTTTTATGTATTATTATATAGGTATAAGCAAAACAAATCAGCATAGAAGGTGCTTGATTTTTTTTTATGTATTTCCACCACAGCAGTTTTCAAAATTCATTGTCATAATCTTTTTTCATTAATGAATGTTCATTATTTGTATGAAAGAATATCATTGTCCATGATTTTAAAACACAAATTATATGACCTCTGTGGTGTGTTGGAAAAAAGAGGGAAAATAAATAGATGCATAACTCGTGAATGTAGCAAGGATTGCCCTTAGTGTAAAAAGATGATAAGGATAGAGGAAAAAACTGAATAAAATTAATAAAGCAAAAATTAAAAGGAAACCACTTAAAGAAGCATTATACAACTGTTGTTCCTCGCAAGGCTGAAATGTGATATTAACCGTAACTACCAATCATACAGCTTCATTCAAGTACATTAGCCATAGAGAAGAGTAATAAATTTAGTACTGGCTTGTTTCTCATATTGAGTTACTTACTAATGTCAGTGGCAGTGGAATTACTGCGATCAAACGAACACATTTATGTGCACCTGTAATTTAAGTGAGACGTTAAATCACAAAAATGTAAACAACAGTGTGTGCTATTTGTCAGAAACTTCCTGGGAAAACTGTCAACCAGGACTTTATTGCTGATCTGAGAAATAAGTGTGCTCTGCGAAAGTCAGCAGCTTCCTCCTTCTAGAGCTTCTCTGGGAGGCCTCACCCTGACTTTCTGCTAGGACACCGGAATCCATCACCTCGTTTCCAGTGTGCTGCTTCCGGTTGTACATATGGGCAGAGAGACTTAATTTATTCACTAGCTCATCCAATTTAAATCTACTGTGCTTTTTATTTTTCAAATCTGTTCTCAACTTATTTTTCTTTATTCCAAAATCAAATAACTGGGAAGAAATGTTCACAGTGTACACATTTAGGCTGTGTCTATAACCATGATTTAATTTGATCTTCTAGACAAAGTTAACAGTCTAAAAACTGGTATGGAATGTTAGTAAGGAGCACATAGTAATCAAAGAGATTTGTTTATCTAGAGTAGTACTGTTCAATATAAGTATAATATGAACCATATATGTAATTTAAAATTTTCTGGTAGCCATATTTCAAAAAAGTTCAAAAAAGATCTGTGTATTTATACTTTCAGAACATCTCAATGAAGACTAGTCTCATCTTAAGCGCTTAATAGCCATGTGTGCCTAACGGCTACCATATTGGAAAACACAGACCTAGGTTAGAGTCTAGATATAATATAAGCTTAAGTGGCATAGAATTCTGAGAAAGGCTGTGGGATATTTCTGGATAACTGTAGACAACCACAATCTTAAGCAATAATTTAAAAAATGTTTGAAACGATTATTATTCAAAATTTCAGGATTCCAGAGGCAGAGACTGAGTATGAAGTATGTGGATGGAAAGAAGGTTATAGTATTTAGGAGATTACTTACTTTAAGTTTTAAAGTTAATGATTTATCAAGATGACAGAGAAAGAGGCAATCAAGCTGAGCTGTGGAAAATAATTCATGTCACTGAAACTGCAACTCAATATCAGGGTTAAAATTAGAACTGAATTGAATTAAATTTTCCTGGTTATCTTCCATACACTACACATATGGGAATATAAAGATGAATGGGGAAGACAAAATCCTTGTTTTTGAAGGACTCACAATAAAGTGGATAGAGAATATGATCTATTTGAAAAGGATAATTTAAAACAAACCAAAGCAAAATCCAACTAAGTCCAGAAAAATTTAATTCATGACTATTGCTAGTTTTTCAAAATGACTAAGATGACAATAGGAAAAATTCCATTTTCCTATTTTTCAGGATTAAAATATTTTTGTACTGAGACAAAAATTTTATTTGTGGATATCTGTTTTAGTAAATAACTTGATATGTAGCAAAGATATATCCAAATATGCTTTTCATATATAGACTTATCTTTAAATTCACATACTTATAAGATGATTTTTGCTTTATAAATTATACTGTCTCCTCATGATGGAAACAAAGCAGTTCAAAGAGTCCTTAAAGACATAGAAAATAGTAAATGGGATACAAAATTATAGATATGCTATTATTTCAAATATATAAATATTACTTAGAAAATATATTCAAGGATCTATGTCAAATTATTAATAGTAATTGTTTCTAGGTCATTTATTTCCATTTATTTCTATTTTTTACTTTTTAACTATTATAAAAGAGTAATTTAATTTCATGATAAAGCCAATGAAGCTTATCTCATCACAAGGAAAAATAATGTTGGACTTGAATTCATAAAAATTAAAAACTTCTATTAATCAATAAATATCAGAAAATAAAATGCAAAAACACTGGAAAACTGTATGTGAAAAATATGACAAGAAGTCAATACAAAATTCACATAGATTAAAAATTAGGATTAAAGCAAAGAGTACAGTCAAAGCAAAGGAAAATAACACAAAAAAAATCAACCTCATTAATAACCAAAGGAATGAGAATTTAATCATGAGATATTATTTTTGAATATTAATCTAGAAAAGATTTTTAGTCAAAGATATTTATTATTATAAGGCATTTGACATAATGTTCAATTTTATTCACTGCTGTGAGAATACAAATTGGAATAAACTTTCTGGGATATAGTTTGAAAATACTACTCATAACTCTAAGGAAATCTTGTCTTTATTATATTTGAACTAGGGTTTTAATGTGAAGGAATTTATTCCCATTTTTAATTAAAAAGAAAATATTTACATGTTAAAAAGATTATAATTTCAAAGTATATAGTGGTATTTTCTTTTAAAAATCATTATCTACTCATCGAAAATTATGTTTTCAAAGAATGTAAGACACTTCTACTCTTAGTAAACAGCAACACTAGAAAACCTGTGTTTATTCACAATTAATATAGCAGCAATGATTAATCATATTTTTAAAGAAGTAACCCCAAAATATCAAAACTGTACAATAGTGGTTACTATACTGGATTTTTTTGCCAAGCATCAGTAAAATGAGACAGCTTCAATTTTTTCATTAATGTTTTAAGTCAACAGAAACTTAATCCAATACTTTATAAATTATACTGAAGCTAATGATAAGTTTTCAAAGCCTTTTTGAGGGTTTCTTGAAAGCAAAAGGCTGAAAGTCACATAACATGTGAGAAATTAATATCCATCCTGGTGTGGTAAAAATGGTTAAAATAATACATGGAAAACAGTATGGCAACAAATTGAAATGCATATATATATATATATATATATATATATACTTTTGTTTTTTTGAGTAAATAAGCTCCTTGCACTACACTGCACTGTCTCCTACCTTCTCCATCCTCTGTTATCTTTGTACAAGAACAGAGATAAGGAGGCTCTGTTCCACCTCTGCTGGGGACTTGCAAAATGGTTTCACCATTCTGCACATGTCCACAAATGACGGCAAAATCCCCACCGGTATTGATGTGGGGGTTACAAATAAAATTTAGCAAGTAGGCAAATTCTTAAATACAGAATCCACAAATAATGAGGGTCAACTCTATACATGGCCAGTAAACCCGAGTCCATAACATATGCTTTGAAAGATGTAACACACACAAATGTTGAAATTTATCAGAGATAGGAGAGTGTGGATAAATGTTAGCTATTTTATCCTTCATTTTCTAAAATGGGAATATACTAGTTGTAAAAATAATGTTTTAATAAACAATGAATTCTGTGTTCTTTGCGGTAGAGAATAACTTAAATATCAATCATTACAGGCATCTAGTTTTTTAATGTCTTTTTAAATCTAAATGAAAACTGTTATTAAACTATCCATTTTAGAGTATTCACATTAAGTCATATAGTGTTGATAATAAAAAATTGTTAACTTCATGTCATGCAGAAAGAACTCAAAAAGTAAATGAAGAAAGATATTTTAACTACTTTAACTGAATATTTTTACTTTCAGACGCATAGATTTCTTTCTACATTCCTGATATGTTGTTTATGTGAGAGAGAGAGAGAGAGAGAGAGAGAGAGAGAGAGAGAGAGAGTGTGTGTGTGTGTGTGTGTGTGTGTGTGTGTGTATCTTCCACTCACAAGGAGAGGCAAAATTTAGAAGGGAAAGATGAGAGTAAATAAGAAAAAAAGCAAAAATTCCACAAGTGGCATTTCACTAAAACACTTTTTATTCTAATGTTCTAAGCAATATATGGAAATGACTGCTTTTTACAAAAGCAATTTCCTTTTTGGCCTGATGAAAGTAAAAACTTCTGTATGTTCAAATGCATTTCAAAATTCAAAGGACAGAACAGCCTTGGCATTGCATGGTTCTTGCTAGCAGTTGGGTAAATTGACTACATAATGAGTCCTTGGCTGTCCCTAACCAAAACTTTGCTGGACAGGTTCATTTACAATCCTCAAACAGAATGACCTTCCATCTGGCTTAATGGCCCCTGGATTGTTGCAAATGCGACCTGACATTTCCTTATGGGTGAGTTATTAAATTATATCACAGAGCACAATAACATAATTTGGTTTCAGAGCCTAAGTGAAAGTGATAGTCCAGCAGATTAAGATGTAAAATTCCTTTGCAAAATTAAGTTATTTATAATCTGATGCATACCCCCTTGTTTTATCTGCCACATAATGTAATTACTTTCCACAGTACAGTAGCTGCATATACTGACAATGCTGACAGAACAGAAACATCATTTGAAGAGGGGAAGAGAACTTCAGCCAGCATGTAACTGACTTTTACAGCTATCTTTTTAAAGTGAAACCACTTGGAATTTTTTCTTTTTTTTCTCCCCCTAATGGAATTGATCCATTAAGCAGTGCTTCTCTCTTTCACTTAATAGTATTAGACATACTTAACTCTATAAACTAAAATTCCTTAATATATCCTGAAATACCTGCTTTGAGATGACTAATACCAATATATTTAAATTGGGGGTTTTCAGATATTTAGCTATTTCTAGTAGTTGTGATTGGGTGAAAAGTAAAGCAATGTCTCATTTGTTACTCTATCAGACACTTATTACCTCTAATTCTTTAATAGTCTGAATTAATTTCAAAGACAAAGCTTAAAGAGCAATTTATTTTTATAATTATTTATAGATAATATAAAATTCCCCTTAGATTTTTTGCCATTAGAAAAAGAAAGATTTGAAGGTAGGATTTGCCTGTTTGGACAACTAGAATTTCTATTCTAACAAACAGTCAAGAACTCTGTCCTGCACCGAGTTCAATCTCTTTCCTAGAATTTTGTAACTTTTTAAAGCATTTTCCTTTATTCTGTTCACTCATGTGTGCTGTTTACTTGCCATCAACCCAGCTTTAGTTTAACATTCATTCAGCAACTTCTTTTGAGGGCTTACTAGTCAGGCCCTGTGCTGGGTTTTATAAAAACAAAGATAGCAATGGAAATAACAGTAATGTTAGCTAAAATGTGACTAAATACAAGACCTGCAAGACCTGCTAGGATGAGTCTATTTTAATCACATATGTATCCCAATTGACTAAAATACATCTGAAACATATTAAGAGCTCAAGGGAATTCCCTGGCAGTCCAGTAGTTAAGACTTCGCCTTCCAATGTAGGGGGTGCGGGTTCAATCCCTGGTCAGGGAGCTAAGATCCCACAGGCCTCGCGGCCAACAAACCAAAAACGTAGAACAGAAGCAGTATTGTAGCAAATTCAATAAAGATGTTAAAAATGGTCCACATCAAAAAAAACTTTTAAAGAAAAATAATTAGGTGCTCAAACATTGTGGAATAGTTCTCGCTGCGTGCTTCACATGTGTATTCTCATGTAGCCCTAAAAGATGTCCCTACTGGAGAGATACTGTTATTTCTCCCTGTTCCACATGAGGAAAAAGAAGAACAAAGAGGTTTAATCATTTTTCCAAGGTCATGAAACTAACAATGGCCAACCATGTCTTGAAGCCAGAGAGACCGGTTCCAAAGCCTATTCTTTGAGCAATTGTCCCGTTATTTGTCCCTGCCCTCAGGAAGCTCACTCACATACGTGAGCTTATCCACAATACAGACATCTGAAATTAACTTACTTGGTGATCTTTGCACATTTATTGAGAGCATTTTTTATATTCAGCTCTCATCATTCAGATCCATGATATAAATTATACTATATATGTGTATGTGTATGTGTGTGTGTGTATACATGTATATCAAGAAATTTCAACTTTTTTTTTAAAGATTTTTTTGATGTGGACCATTTTTAAAGTCCTTATTGAATTTGTTACAATACTGCCCCCCTTCCATGTTTTGGTCTTTTTGGCTGCGAGGCATGTGGGATCCCAGCTCCTCGACCAGGGATCAAACCTGTACCCGCCCCACACTGGAAGGCAAAGTTCCAACCAGTGGTCCACCAGGGAAATCCCAAGAAATTTCAACTTTTTAATAAAACCAATTTGAGTCAATGAGAGCTAGCAACTTCACTTGAAGGAATATCATTCTCACATCACTGGTTTTATCAACAGTTAATTTGTCTCACGTTCTAGCTTCCAAACTACATCACTTAGAGCTTTAAATGCAAGATTAAGGCTAATTTGCTGCATTAAACCTTCCCTCATTTAACAGTATTTACCAGGTCATGCATCTCTTAATCTAACTGGGCTGTGTCTATATAAATCTGAATAATCTTATGTCAGGATGAAAACATCAAGCTTATGTGAAGTCATGGAGATGCTACCAAATGAATATTTTCCTTCTGAGTTGTTGAATAACACCATTTCTATTGATTACTTATCCTTTTTTTTCTTCAAAAAACTATACACACAGTCTCTCACACCTAAATGCTGTTGTTTTATTTTGGAGGGGATGGGAATTGAAACTCAATGACCCTAAAGCTTTTTGAGGTTATCACACAATTCTGTACTCAATAAGTACAGAAATCAGGCCTTTTCTATACTGTTAGCACTTCCACATGGTTCCTTCCTGAGAATTAGAAGAACCCATGGAGTGCTCAATAAATGCCATAGTTATCTCTACATTATGGTATTTAAAGCTTGCCAGTCATTTTCCATACTAAAACTAAGATTTTATTTGTAATTATTTAAGGATACTACAAGGCAAGTACTATAATCTGTATTTTGCAACTGAAGAAACTACTCTCAGAAATTTCAAAAAATGTGACCGGGGGTCAGCCATTTAGTGGAGTTAATGGATTTCCACTTTGCCTCTCCTTTAAGATGAAGGATTTAGCAAGACTATAAAGTATTGCCACCTTGTTAAATAGTTACTGTGTGCCAAGTCCTCCACTCATTTCCCTACCCTACCATAAGTCCCCAGATATGTCCGCTCCAGCCAAATGAGATTGGCCAATTCCAGGCTTCTTTTCCTGCCCCAGGGACTGTTCATTTGTCTTTCCTCTGATAGAGGGTCACTGCTCCCACCCCTCCTTCCTTCCTGTAACTCCACAAACTGAAGTCCTGCTAGCCCTTAAGGGTCAAGTTCAAATCTACTCTTTGACATCTTTTTTTACCAGCTGAATGTGAATTCTCCACGTTCTGCACACTCATAACCATAGTTTGCCCCTATCGGAAGTGACCTCACACTGCCTTAGAGTGTAGTTTTCCCTTTTCACAATTTTGTTTACCTACAAAGTTCTAAGTCTCTCCAAGGGTAGGAAAAATATATATGCCCTGCCCCCTCTTACCACATACTCACCCTCTCCTAAATACATACACAAGGGGTGTGCTGGAAAACTGACTCTCCAAAAAGAAAAACTAGAAGAGCAGTGATTTGTTGTACTTGCCTGTTTTAGTAAATGTAAATACTCCTCCTTGCCCAATTTCAAGCTGCCAACAGTTTAACAACCAGCTCACAAAATTTCTTAATGTTTGAAAATTGACTCTTGGTAGCTTTAGGAGCTGGCTCATATACCCACATTTACACTTACTAGCATAGTTCCATGTACACAATCAATAATCAGTGGTGAGCAATAAAGAAAGCCAGCAAGAAGGAGTATAGTACAGAAAGATAGGAAGGCAGAAAACTAAGGGGGAACATCTCAGTTTTTCAGATTTCCTATAGGACTAATAAAGCAAGACAAGCATATTACAGTCTTATTTCCCGTTATTCTTGATGAAGGATCTCCCTGCTTTTCTCAGTCTCTCTCTCTCTCTCTCTCACACTCACACACACAACTGATTTTCCTCTTTCCTCAGCCCCTCTCATCCAATAGCTAAAACTTATCACAGCAGGAGGAGAAAACCCATGGTAGTAGATTTTGAAAAACAGAGCATTAGCATCTTCCAAAATTCACAACGGCCCCTTCAACAGTCCATTTTACAGTGTTTTCATTAATCCAGGCAGAGAAGTTCAGGTTTTAGTTCAAGCATTTTACATCTCTAGGAGACCACCCACCTTGGTGCTTTCCACTGGTAGCTACCCTGACCTTGATGTGTCTGCAGCTAATGGTCCTTCATAGAATTTTGAAATGGAATTACGAAAATCTCATTTGGTTTTGTGTAAGTTCTTGTCATTGGGCAGAGAGAAGTTCCTCAGGAACACAGTATTCAATTCCATTTGGACCAGCGTGATAGCTGGAAGGCAGCTGTAACGTTTATTTAGTCTTTCGGTTACTTTATATAGCACCCATGATGAAAATGCCCCAGGGAATAAACTAAGAATTAGCACATTCATTATAAATAAAGCATTAAAGAACAACAGCAATTAATAGCTCAAACTAGTTTTTTAGTGCTATCATTCATACCAAGCCACTAATAAAGAAAAAAATAACAAGAATGGGAGAAGACAATAAACCACTAAATTACCTCTCTCTCTCTCTCTCTCTCTCTCTCTCTCTCTCTCTCTCTCTCTCTCTCTCTCCCTCTCTCTCTCTCTCTCTCTCTCTCTCTCTCTCTCTCTCTCTCTCTCTCTCCATCTCTGTCTGAATGTCTGTCTGTCTCCCTACCTACGATCTGTAGTTATCATAAGTCAGGTTTTTAAATCCTGGTTCTGCTACTTCCTACCCCTGAAATATATTCAATTAATTTAAATTCTCCAATTTTCTATATCCTCATCTGCAAGGATGATGTCAAGTGTATAATAGCAGTGTTGCTAATTTCTGGCTTTCTGTTGTTCTCAGTGTTTGTTTCAGTTCGCATTTCCTCTGACTTGTAAGAAAAATGGCATATTTTGAAAATCACACACAATTATCTATTTCTGTTGAGATGGAAATAGCCTAAACCTGCAGCATAAAACATTTAGGTTAGGTAAGCAGGTGAATTTTACAACAGTGAACATTTCAAATGAAGTAAGGATTACTCTCTTCATAGGAGAGAAGATAGAAGAGAATTATTGAATCTCTCTATAATTCTTAGAAATTATTCTCCATATATCATGAATGTGTTTATTGGTTCCCTTCTAGACAGTCGTTCTAGATATCCATTTTTTTCTGCCCTTCCTCCAAGGCTTTCTACAAAGATATTTCCTCCACGACTAGATAATATCAGCTCCTCAGAGTAATTCTACCAGCCTCCTAGAGTTGGTGTTGAGGTTTATATTATTTTATCTTTTAATGCTTACCACAGTGTGCTATTATATTATTTTCTTGTTTCTCTTCTTTTATTACTTTTGGTAGTTACTGCACACTAGAATATTAACCTCTGCCTGGGCAATTTAAGTGTGTAATGATTGCCTTTATATCCCTAGAACTTAACATCACGCCTCATATAATAACTGCTGGTTGACGAAATGGATGAAGGAGAGAATCTAATAAATGATCATTCTGTGATGGAAACAGAAAGTTTATTTGTTCTTATGGAAGTAAAGAGTACACCATTCTGCATAGGGATCATACTGATACACCCAATGTAAATTAATGTACCAGGTAAGAAAGGTCCCAACTCTCCTGTGTCTCTCAAAATTTTAAATATTCAAGCAAATACAATTTCTAGATCGTTGTCTAAAACTCACTCTTACATATGATTTAGAGAAACTCATGGTACTCTATTGATGTCCCACGATTAATATTCCTTGAGAAGTATATAAGGGTATTTTTATAGCCCTAATATAATTTACAACACCTACACATCTCTTCAAACTCAAATAATAGTAAAAACAATTCCTCTCTATTTAGTTTGGTGTTAAATTTTGGAAAAGTTATTTATATACATTAAATCAACTTATATTTCACTTGAATCCAGTGTTCTTGAGATTAAATGGCCTCCCTGCTTTGAGGGTGGGGAAAGATTTAAACAAAAAAAAAACCCTTCTACTTTCACATTTTCAAATGAAAAGGATATCTCAGTCACTTGTAACACATCTTAATTGCTTCATTATATTTTTATAGAGCACCTGAATTGCTTGGAAGCAGCTTAATTAAAATGGTGCTTGTTTTATAGTTAACAGAAATGCAAAAAGCACATATCCTGCAGCACAATCAATCATATATTTTCTTTGCTGCAGTCTTAAAGACAGTGTAGACTCGAGCAGATTAATAATGCACTGAAACATTTGAGCACCATCGGAATTTAGATGTGTGCATCTTCTTGGACCTCAGCTTCTCATAAACTTTAATGTGATCTTTTCTTGAATCTACTATATCATTTAATGAATCACGGGCCATATTATATTTTTGGTCTGACTGTACATTCACCTCTGTACGTTATGCAAGAAAGGAAATTTTCAGTAAGGCAGCAGTTATCATCAGGTACAATTTCACACTGCATTTACAGTTAGTTTCACCATTATTTTCAGTAGAAGTTATCAGGAAACTAAGAGACAGTTTTGAATCCTAATTCAGTGGCAGGCATGTTGTGTGGTCTCAGTTAAATCACTTAATTTATCTGTGCTTATTTCCCTTTTCTAAATAAAATGGACTTCTTCCCTGGAGATATGTAATAAGCTTTTTGCATGATTGTGACTTAAGACTCAGGGGTAGAAAGGATAGAGGTGTAGAACTTGAGGGGGTTTGTACAGGAAAAAGGTGCTTGCAGTACCTGAGGGTAGCATCTGCATGCGAATTCCTAGAAATTTCTGAAATGACTAAGTAGCTTACTATAGGACTCTTGCAACAGCGCTGGTATGACCTGCCACTGACATTTTTCTTCCTTACAATCACAATCATATTAGAATTCCCAAGTTCTTAAAGGTATATGCCAGAACCTGCTTCATTTCTCCTCTGGGAGTGAAAAATCGGCGGATTATTTAGAAGTTCTTCTTACCTTGAATTTATTCCAGTATTTATGCAAACCTATAACATAACACTCAGTCATTCATTTGTTACTCATTCAGTGGCTACTTACTGAACATTTACTATGTTTCTGGCACAGCTGAGGTCAGATTTTGTTCTTTTTGACATCAGGGACTAATTATCAAATATAGATATGAGATATAGGAGATAGACAATGTCATCCTCAGAGCAAGAAAGAAATCTTAAACATTAAAATATGTACATTTTCAAGGAGAAATTCATAAACAAAATTTCTGACCATGTAATACTGTGTCACATTTTATGCTATAAAGTGATCCAGCTCTGATTTATTAAAAATACCAGTGCACAAGGAGGCTCATAGTTATATAAATGTCAGAGCCAGAAAAGTAAACAACACGCCTTTCCTGGAATTCATGTTGAATTTTTTTTTTTTTTTTTTGCAGTACGTGGGCCTCTCACTCCTGCGGCCTCTCCCATCGCGGAGCACAGGCTCCGGACGTGCAGGCCCAGCGGCCACGGCCCACGGGCCCAGCCGCTCCGCGGCACGTGGGATCCTCCCGGACCAGGGCACGAACCCGCGCCCCCTGCATTGGCAGGCGGACCCCCAAGCACTGCGCCACCAGGGAAGCCCCATGTTGAATTTTAAAATACAGTAGTTAAAACTGATAGTACCCATCCCCTCCCCTAAATACACATATGCGTGCACGCCACACACACACACACACACACACACACACAGAGAGAGAGAGAGAGAGAGAGAGAGAGAGAGAGAGAGAGAGAGAAGAAAAATTTAGTTACATAGAGAAGAATGAAAAGAAGTAGAATAAGCTTAAGATAAAAAGTCACATGTTCCCTTGGCCAGAATAATCCACCATAATGGGAAAACTACCTCTAATTAGATAAATAACAGTTCTGTTTTGGTGGATTTAATGGTAGCTGCCAAAAATATATGTTCCCATTCTGGAACTTGCAAATGTGACCTCATTTTGAAAAAGTCTTTGCAGATGTAATTAAGTTAAGGATCTCTAGATGAGATGATCCTGAGTTATCTGGGTGAGGTCTAAATTAAATAACAAGTGTCCTTATAAGAGGCACAAAGAGCAGAAACTCACAGGGAGAAAGAAGAGAAGGCCATGTGAAGAAAGAAGAATAGGGATTGGAGTGATGCAGTCAGAAGCCAAGGAATGTGGAGCCACCAGAGGCTGGAAAAGCCAAGGAAGAATTCTCCCCTAGAACTTTCAGAGAGAATGAGGCCTTGCAGATACCTTGACTGTAGACTTCTGTTCTCCAGAACTGTATGAGAATAAATTTGTCTCTAAACTACCAAGTATGTGATAACCTGTTACGGCAGTCCTGAGAAACTAATACATGTGACAAACATTTTGTCTTCTCACTACACAACGAAATTAACCTGTATAAACCAATAACGTTGCAAACTGATTGGTGTGACTCTGAATCCGCCCAGAAAATTTTAGGAGCGTGCCAAGAAATCTCAACCCCGTCCATGATGGGATCATTTTCCTCAGTTTACTTGATTTTAATTTTCTTGATTTTATAATATATACCTTTCAGTGTCATCCAGATAAACAAAGCTTTGTTTTTCTGCTAAGTTCTTGCCTCTTCTAGCCATCTTAGAAGTTCATGAGCAGTCCAGGATAGTATTCAGTTTCATTTTCTTCTAGTTCTTATGGTTTCTGCTTAAGCTTTCAAGCCCATTTCCTATACCACCATTTCAGTATTACTCACCCGAAAGAAATCTTTATTACTGTCTGCTCTTCTTCTGTCACATTTTCCCTTGGACTTTGTTAACTTCATCTGGTGAGCTGGTTGAACTTTCTAAGCATATTACACAGTCCAGCCATTTAATCTTCTCAATAACCCTATAAACTGGGTACTGCGAGTGTTATTATTCTCCATTTTTACTAGATGCGGAAACCGAGGCACACAGCATTCAGAGATTTGTTAAAAGGCTCACACCTTGAGACGACATTCAAGGTGGGATTGGACCTCAGGCAGTTTGTCATAAGCTATGTACTTTGGTGTTTCTTTGACACATCATCATTTCCTTGGAAGACCTCGTAATGATGAGGGAGGTACCTTACCAACTACTACATTCTTTAGAAGCCTGGTGAAGAGGGAAACAAAGCGGTGAACAATCCCAGCAGAAAAACATGTCCCATCTGTGTTCCAGAATTCCTAACAATATAGTCCTATCTGGTAACTATCTCTAGGATACTGAAACTCATCTCCCGTTACCTCCTAGCTACACCATTTATGTAACTGCTCCCTTTGTCTTAACCTCCTCATTCCAGAACCAGGCCTAATTTGCTTTTCATGCCAAAATGTTTATCAAAACAGTTTTCTAAAAAAGAGGAAAATATCTTTCCTCTCCCAACCCCAGTTTTCCTATGAAGGTAGAAATCTTTCTTACCCAACAATCAAAGATTCCAATCCCAACTGCAGCCACCAAGAATGTTAGAAAAGACTGCACCAGCTTTTACATTTGTCTTTTCCTTCTTGTCCTGTCTACAGCTATTTTTACATTACAATATTCTTTTCTATCAGAGTCTACAGCAGGGGCAGTGAGATGAGATGTGTATGTTTCAATTACCATCATATCCACAATTTTCAACAGTCTGCCTTTTTGAACTACCATTTCACTAGCACTGGCAGCTTATCTTTGAAATCTGACACTCTGCAAGATATACATTGCTCTGAAGTTCATGAACAAAACTTTATCAGTCACTTAGTCTCTCATTCTCCAAAGCTAACGGATCATTTAGCTCTTTCATAGATGTCTATAAACTTGAATGAATATTTGTATAACTATTTATGTATATACCTATTTCTCAATATTTACAAAGGATTCTTAGAGGGGGTGTTTCCAGCTCTCATTGATGTCTGTATTCTCTCTATACTGCGTTGCGTGATGAATGGATAGATGGCTAAATATTACTTGAAGTGATCTTGTCATTTTGACCTCATTTGTTCAAGAAGTTTTGTGCTTGAAATGCTTTCCCCCTCAATAATCTTCTTGATTAACTGCCCATCTTTCAAGGTTTTCTTCTGTATTAGTAATTTCCTAACTTCACTGAACATAGGAGTTACAAGGTTATATTGTGGAAAAAAATCTCAAGTCCTCTAATTAGAACACCCAAGAAAAGGCAGGTATTTCTAACAAACACTGCAGATGAGTCTTATGATCAAGCACTTTTGGGAAAAGTTGAATTGTATGAAATCTACAAATGCCAGGGAGAAACATTCTCTCCAATAGTTTTGTACCTTCTTCAGAACACTTTTAACACTCTATCTTAAAATACACTTTTAGGGACTTCCCTGGTGGCGCAGTGGTTAAGAATCCACCTGCCAATGCAGGGGACACGGGTTCGAGCCCTGGTCCTGGAAGATCCCACATGCCACGGAGCAACTAAGCCCCTGTGCCACAACTACTGAGGCCACGTGGAGTAGAGCCCATGCTTCGCAAAGAGAAGCCACCACAATGAGAAGACTGCGCACCACAAGGAAGAGTAGCCCCCACTCGCCGCAACTAGAGAAAGCCTGTGCACAGCAACGAAGACCCAATGCGGCCAAAAATTAATAAAATTTTTTAAAAACACACTTTCATGTGTATAGTCTAACTCTGCTATGAAACTGTTCCCCGTTGAGAGTTAGAAACTTGTTTGAGTCAAATTTTGAATTTACTATAGTAGAGCATAGTGCTTTGCAAATAATAAATACTTGTTGAGTTGGATCATTGCATGGACTCTGCTCAGTCATCGTTCCACACTCAACTCAAATGGGTGAAAGAGCTACAATTTGCTTAAAAGACAAGTTTTAAATAAGTGTAGGGTAACTTCATTTATTTATTATTTCTAATACACAAAACATATTAACATAATGCTTAATATAAATTGAGTCCCACTGTCATTTTGTTATAAAAATTTTAAAGGCTGATATAGTTAGTAAACTTTTCTAATGTTAAATCATTATTTTCAAGTTTTTCTTGACTTAAAAAAATAGTCAAGAGACCCAATTATAAATTTACTTCTTCTAATATATTAAGTAACATACCTGAGAACAGATTTTTAGAAAAACCTACAATGAAGCAATAATCAAAGAGATTGAAAAACAAGCACAAGTTGAGAAAAAAATGGATCTTCTAAGGAACTGAAGTTGACAAATAGCAAACGAAACATACTGTTGACTAAATGCAAAACATAACACATCAGTCAGGATGGCAAGACAAGCAGAACCACAACAGCACACTGAAAGTGCAAAGGAATGAGATCTTCAAACAAGAACTCTTCTCAACAAGTTTACTGAAAATTAGGAGTCTATTTTGACACTTCAGAGAAGAAAACAAAGAGAACCTTTTGATAGGTATTTTCACACTGCAGAGTGCATGTAGGGACTTCTGTGATGATCAGTTCAGGCCATATTACTAGAATGACAAGAGTGATTCATGTCCCTGAAGTCATACTTTTTAAAGTTATTTTTTTCAATTTTAGGTTTTGAACTTCATTTCTGTTTCTTTGTCTTTATGTAAATGTCAAACATAGAGAAAAGCAGTGTAATGTAGTAGTTAAACCCCCAAATTCTGGGGACCTTCTACAAGTTGCTTAGTCTGTCTATCCCTCAGTTTTCCCTCTGTAAAAAAGATGATAATAATGCCTAAATCATGGAGTTATTATAAGAATTAAGTGCATTAAATGAATTAAAGTGCTTACTTCTGCAGAGGACTCAATAATTGATACCAATTGGTGGTAGCAGCTACAAGTAAATATGTATCAAGATGACTTAAGTACACATAACAGAAAGCCTTAGCTATCTAGCTTAAACAATAGGGCAATTTCTTATCACTTGTGTCAGGCAACTTAACTGCTCCCCAAAGATGTCTTTTTCTAATCCTAGGAACCTGTGAATATGGCCGAAGGGAATTAAGATTTCAAATGGAATTACAGTTGCTCATCAGCTGGCCTTGAGATGAGGAGGTAGCATGGATTATCCAGGTAGGCCCAGTTTTAACACAAGCATCCTTTTACGTGAAAGGATGAAGCAGAGGAGTCACAGTTAAAGAAAAGTGAAAACAGCGGTAGAAGCTGGAATGATGTGATTGCTGACTTTGAGGATGAAAGTGAGCCACAAGTCAAAAAATGTGGTCAGCCTCTGGACACTGGAAAAGTTAAGTAAATAGATCCTGCCCTAGAAATTTGAGAAAGTAATGTAGCCTTGCCAACCACTTGATTTTAGTCCACTGAGACCTATTTTGGACTTCTGATCTCCAAAACTGTAGGATAATAAACTTTGTTGTATTAAGCCACTAAATTTGTGATAATTTGTTACAACCACTATAGGAAACGATTATATCACTCAATACAAGACTCCATAATAATCTCCATTGCAGCTCAGCAACATCATCAAGAACTCAAATTTCTTCCATCTTTTGCTTTGCTGTTATCAGTGTATGGCTAGCACCCCTGACCAGCATAAAACACCTTCACCAGCTTCCAACTCCCTGACAACTTTACAAACCTACACAGTGAAGATCTAAGGACAAATAGATTATGTATCTTCCTTTTATTTCTGTTTGAGGCTTGTCAGTTTATTTTTGGTATCTTCATCATAAACGTTTTGTATTCTAATTTTATTAAATATACCAATCTTTCCCCTTGTGATTTATACTCTATTTTGGCTTTGTTTGCAATTTTCTACCACTGAGATCATTTCTTCAAAAGGTGTACACTTTTGTCCTTTGGTCATATTTTAAAATCAACTTGGATTTTACTCATGTATGGTGTGAGGAATAGATCTAATTTTTTCATAGATATCTAAGTTTCTTAATCTTACTTATTACAGAGCAATTTCTTTCCTCAATGACTTGTCATATGCCACCTTTCACTTAAATAAAAGTCTGTTTATAATGTATATTTATTTGGGGGCTGTCAAGTATGCTGCCCACATCAAATGGTTTATTCTTGCATATTCTACATGATTTTCATTGCTGTCATTCTGTAAAAATTCTTTGTATATGGTAAGGCAATTTCTTTTTCCATCTTCTTTTTAAGAATTTTCAACACAATTCATTCCAAGTGCATTTTAGAATTAATCAAGTTTTATAAAATATCCTATTGGAACTTTGTTTAGAGCTTTATTGCTCTTGGAGATTAATTTGGAAAGATTTGTTAACTTTCTGCTATTTATTTTTTCAACTAGGAACATCATGTATCTCCCCACTTATTCAGGTTAAATTTTACTTTATATCATTCAGAAAAAGTTCATAGTTATTTCTATAATTTTGCTGTCCATCTTGACACGTTTATTTCTAAGTACCTTATGATTTTTGTTATATACCTTTTTACATTTTTGAATCAATTTTAATTTTCTTTTTAATTTGGTTATGGCAAGAATATGACAACACTACTTATATTTGTATCTAATTAAATTGATTTCTCTTATACATTTGAAAACAAATTTCATATATTCTATATAAACAATGACAAGCTTTTATTTATCTTTCATCTATCTGCTTTTTATGCCTCTTACTACTGTCTATGGACTTATTACTTAGTTTCTGACTTTAGTGGAAATATTAGGGGTAAGAGTAGGAAAACTTATCTTGGTACTGATTATAAGGGAAATTCTATAATATCCCTACTAAGTATGATATATTTTTTTTCTTTTGGTTATCCATTTTAAGTTTAAGGAGGTTTGTATTTCCAGAATTTTTATTCTTTTGTTTGTGGTTTCAGATAACTCTTGATCAAGATAAATTGTTTTCTACTGTATTGTATGTTTTGGCTTGCAAACTCATTTTGGAACAGCTTCATCTGTGGGAATCTCACCACAAAGTTCTTGCATTCGGTTTTTCCAGGTAACCCAGCTAGACGCCGCTTTTATATTTATTTCCCACGTCAGAAAGTTAATCTAGGGCTTTCCTGGTGGCACAGTGGTTGAGAGTCTGCCTGCCGGTGCAAGGGACCTGTCGGTGCATGCCCCGATCCCGGGGGGATCCCACATGCCGCGGAGCGGCTGGGCCCGTAGGCCATGGCCCCTGAGCCTGCGCGTCCGGAGCCTGTGCTCTGCAGCAGGAAAGGCCACAACAGTGAGAGGCCCGCGTACCGCAAAAAAAAAAACAAAAACAAAGTTAATCTAAATGCAGTCTTGAAACTTATGAGCGCAGGCCTGATGTTAGAATTCTCAAGGAAACAAATTTTTGTTTTTTAATTTTTTACCCAGAGCTCAAGCTGAGGCTTAGAAAGTTCTCTATAATCTTCATCTGCAGGACATATTTTATCTTGTCTACTCTTTACTAGAAGCTGTAATCCTTTAAGAGTCCCAGAGTTATTTACACACCTCAGTTCCAACTCCCTGACTTCTGTAGACCTAATGATTTACCCCTGTCCTTGTATGGCTAAAGATCAAAACTATAAGTTACTGAGACTGACACATATACTCAAGGAAGTGCGAAGTATATTACTATCATATTTGATTTCTATTTTCTCTTCCTTCTGTGGATTTTCCCTAATTTCTTATTAAACTAGGTATTTTAATTAGTTTGTTGCATTTTTAAAGCATATTCAGTGTTTTAAAGAAGGTACTTTTTCAGCTTATCTAGTTCAGCATAGTATCACAAATGAAAGCCCCATTTCTATTATTTGTATATAAGTTTAATAGATTTATATTTACTTGATTACTGATACACTTGGGCTACCTCATAGAATTATTTTTGAAGTTTTATGTATATATTATATATAGGTAACCTCCTGACTATATTAGATGCTAACTGATTATCCATATTTATACCAGCCCTGACTAGATATTTATTTTTTAACATCTTTATTGGAGTATAATTGCTTTACAATGGTGTGTTAGTTTCTGCTTTATAACAAAGTGAATCAGCTATACATATACATATCTCCCCATATCGCCTCTCTCTTGGGTCTCCCTCCCACCCTCCCTATCCCACACCTCTAGGTGGTCACAAAGCACCAAGCTGATCTCCCTGTGCTATGCGGCTGCTTCCCACTAGCTATCGATTTTACATTTGGTAGTGTATATATGTCCATGCCACTCTCTCACTTCATCCCAGCTTACCCTTCCCCCTCCCCGTGTCCTCAAGTCCATTCTCTACGTCTGCATCGTATTCCTGTCCTGCACCTCGGTTCTTCAGAACCTTTTTTTTTTTTTTTTTAGATTCCATATATATGTGTTAGCATACGGTATTTACTTTTCTCTTTCTGACTTACTTCACTTTGTATGACAGACTCTAGGCCCACCCACCTCAACTACAAATAACTCAGTTTCGTTTCTTTTGATGGCTGAGTAATATTCCATTGTATATACGTGCCACATCTTCTTTATCCATTCATCTGTTGATGGACACTTAGGTTGCTTCCATGTCCTGGCTATTGTAAAGAGAGCTGCAATGAACACTGTGGTACATGACTCTTTTTGAATTATGGTCTTCTCAGGATATATGCCCAGTAGTGGGATTGCTGGGTCGTATGGTACCGACTAGATATTTAGAAGGTAAGGATACTGTTCTAGATAAAAGCTCTATATTTTACTGATCATAAGAGTTGTGGTTATAAAAGTTTTAAATTTTGAGTAATACTGTAATACTGTGTGCCAGATACTCTTCTATGATTAATGGAAGTAAAGCAAGTTTATTCCTATTGATGAAATAGATCATTCATGACTTGATAAATCTACATGTTCCTGAGTGGTTTTGCTGTTTTGTCCAGATAGATAGCGGGGCCAAGTAACTCAGGTGTCTTCCAAAATCACATATGTAGCTCAGTGCCGAGTTATATCAAACTTCAAATTTCAGGGAAAGAAGATGCCAGGTATCAATTCAGCTTCTCTGTTTCAAGAATACCTTTGTGGCATCTTTAGTTATGTATGTATGAGTCCACCAATTACCCTGGGGTCAGGGTGCAACAAAATCTTTTCTGTATATTGAAGAGGGTTATCCTTCCCAATATCAAATAGTTTTCTGACCTAGCCACTGGACGTATTTGCAAAACCTAAGAGTATAACTCAAAAGGAATGGTGTTATTCTCTCTTAAAAGAACTGTGCCAGGGCTTCCCTGGTGGCGCAGTGGTTGAGAGTCCGCCTGCCGATGCAGGGGGCACAGGTTCGTGCCCCGGTCCGGGAAGATCCCACATGCCGCGGGGTGGCTGGGCCCGTGGCCCATGGCCCCTGAGCCTGCGCGTCCGGAGCCTGTGCTCCGCAATGGGAGAGGCCACAGCAGTGAGGGGCCCGCGTACTGCAACAACAACAACAAAAAAAACTGTGCCAGTGCCTTTGTGAGACTCTGGACCAGTACTGGAATCATCTCAGCAGTCAACAAGTATACTTCTTACTGAACCTGTTTTCAAGAGGGACACTGTGTGGCAGGGATCAAAGTATTGATAACTATAGTAGAAAATACGGTTTCCACTTTCGAATTGTTATTAGAATTAATGTTGGGTTTTTTTCCAACAATGAGGCATCTGTAAACAAGAATACCTCTGTAATGCTTAAGTCTGCAGGATTCTAGGACAATTTTTGGTGAAGAAATGGGACTGAGAGAGACATTTTAGAGATCACTGTTTAAACAACTGATTCAAATTTCAAAATGAGATGAGACCTCATTTATATGTCAAGCAGGGAAGTGGGACATACTGGTTAAAATGTACAACCTCGTGGATAAATCAGAAAAGAAAGAAAAGAATTCTCTTCAATGTATATCAGGAAAAGGTGAGTATGATAGCAATGAATGAAATAGGAACAACTATAGTCATAGACTCATGTTTGAATAACACTTTTTGAATGGTTAAAATTCTCAGACTTTCCTAATTTAACCTCTCAAGGGTTTTGTATTGCTTTGAATGCACTGCATTCAATTCTCACATATGTCTTACCCAAGGGCACATGTTGGTAGACTTGTGCCAAATAACTCTACTTCAGCCCAGTAATGGGTATTAGAGAAAGTCACTTTTTAATGGTCCAAAATTGAAAAGGGGAGCAATCATCTCTAATCCATCACAAAAGGACACTGGAAAACATCTCTTGTAAAGTTTGTGAGAAACTAAAAGTGTAAAGGAGAAATAAGTAAAGGAAAAATAATAAACTAGGTAAATACTACCTATAGATAAAATATTTGGCTCTATAGATATTTTATCAAATAATTCATTTCTTATGGAAATCTTCCAATGAGTTTTTAAATGACAGTTCTTCTGAAGTATGACCTATCATTGGGCCATTTCTAGTAAATGTTCTATGGATAATTAAAATAAAGATATAATCTCTCAACAAAATTCTAAGTTTTGTTTCCATAATGTTATATGTACTTAATGTTATACTCAAAAACTTTAATATTGATACAAGTGATACATTATTCAACAATATATGTAAGTCAAAGTTTTTGGCCCTTAATTATTCTTTTACATCCTTAAACTCTAATAGATTAATACATCTATATTAAAATAATTTTTCTCTCAAGTCTCTTTATTCCAAACATATTTTGCCAAATATATGTGTCTCATTCAGTACAAAACTTCATTATTGTTATGCTTTGGAGGCAATTTTGTAAATATAAACTGACCCTCTACTTTTTGTTAATTATTATTTTTTTTTTTTTTTGCGGTACGCGGGCCCCTCACTGCTGTGGCCTCTCCCGTTGCGGAGCACAGGCTCCGGACGCACAGGCTCAGCGGCCATGGCTCACGGGCCCAGCCACTCCGCCGCATGTGGGACCTTCCCAGACTGGGGCACGAACCCGCGTCCCTTGCATCAGCAGGCGGACTCTCAACCACTGCACCACCAGGGAAGCCCTAATTATTTTTGTACTAAATTTTATTTATCTATAGTGTTACTCTTTTTGTTTAGATTTGACTTTGGTAATCTCTACTTTTAGTTTTCCTCTTCATTTTGTTTTACATGTGAACCTGGTGACTGGAGGCAGCTTTAATATCAAACTAATAAAATATCAATTTCAGGAACCTTGCAAAGCTGTTTGACAGACTGTATTTATAATGGTATACTCATTTTCTTAAAGAGAGACACAAACTTTTGTAAGCTTTAGGTCCCATCAAACCTGGATTTTACTGCTTGCTTTACTGCTTGCAACATATAGCTGGATTTTTAAAACCCAACCTGAAATTCTTTCTTTTAACAGGGTATTTAACATGTTCATTATAACTGAGAATACTTGATCCTATTTCTGCCATATTCCTTTACAATATTTACTATCTTTTTGATATGGCCTCATCATTTTCTTGAAACTTTTTCTTACTTTCTGCTTTATCCATTTTTAAATCAAGTTGTTTGTCTTCTTCTTATCATAGTGTAAGAGTTCCTTATATACTCTACATATAAGTTCTGTGTTATCCATGTTTACAAATATTTTCATCCAATCTGTGTCTTGACTTTTTATTTTCTTAATTGTGTCTTATGAAGAACAAACATCTTTTTTTTTTTTTTTTTTTTTTTAATTCTTTATTGGGGTATAATTGCTTTACAATGGTGTGTTAGTTTCTGCTTTATAACAGAGTG